>NW_014569636.1:39490-54079 GCF_001313835.1 Polistes canadensis | reverse complement strand
AAAAAAAAAAAACAATTTTGCCAGTATTATCAATATTAAATGCAGGATATAAACTCTTTAACGGATACAATCTTCAGTAAAATATTCGTTAGTATAGTATATTCATACCAATATATTTAATATTTATACTGATAAAACAATAATCTTTATTTTATAGAATGAGTTTTCCCCCATTGGAAGCTCTAATTTGTGCAACTTGTTCAGGAGTAAGAATAAGTTTGCTTCCATTTGGTAAAGCCAGGGCGTAATAATTTCCGGTTTCATTAACAACAACAACTAGTTGCGTTGGGGCGCTTTGCGTTTGCTGTGTTGGTTTAATTGGTGTTATCGAAATACAACCTTGATTTATACGTTGCATAAATTCTTGAGGAATAATATTTTTTAAAGAACTATTAGCAATATCATCTGGAACAGTTATCGGTTTCGATAATGTCTTATTTTTCTTATTATTTTCATTATCATCTATTTTCTCATTGAGAATTTCAATTTCATCATCGCTATCACTTAATATAATCAACGACGTGGTCTTCTTTTTAGTTTTATTTGTATCTAAATTATTCTTAATCTTTCTTTTTAGCAATGTTGAGCTAGACGAAGCTCGTGGCATGGTACTAGGTCTTGTAATATCTTTACAATTGGATTGCAATGTAGATTCTTTCTTCTGCGCATTTTTTTTTACTACAGTAAGTTCATTGGACTTCTGCATTGATTGAACATTCGCGTCCATTTTTGCTGTGCTTATATTATACGATGGATGACTTACAATTTGTTGTGACGTTACTATGCAAGGTACTTGTTGTATGGGAAGAAAATTAGATTGTTGATTGTAAACAACATAGTCTGGTTGAACTTCTTGCATATAATAACGTTGTTGAAAGGTAGGTACGATATTTGGTTGTACGAGATAACTTATTTCAGGTACAGTATAATTAGTTTTACATTGATTTGATACGGAATCTAGAATTGGCGTCTCATCTTTAATATTTAACTCCGAATGTACGCTATCTACATATCCAATCTTAGCTGCTTCTACAGAAGATACAGTCCGTACTGAATTTTCCTGTATTTGAGGATATATTATTTTCTTCGAATCAGATGCTGATTTTTTAGACCATCTCTTTAAAATATTGGGTATTTTTAAAATCTTTTCTGATTTCTGCTCTTTTCCTTCTTTACTATGATTATCCTTATTATTACTACTTGATGTACCTTGTTTATCTACATCTTGAAGTATAGTTATTTTTTTATTCAGATTTTTTATCTGCAAGGACTTCAGTTTTTTATTATTGGCTGGAAAATATAAGAGAAAGAAAATTACAAAGGGAGGGGTGATATTACAACGTATAACAAATGCTTAAGATGTTCATTTTGATTAATTACTCACACGAACGTTTATTTTTCCTTTTGCGAGAGCTTGGTAATATCCAATCTTGGTCTGAGTCCTCTTTCTCTGACCAATTGTTGTCGTGTCTGTTTTTCGAAGAAGAGTAAGGAGTGGATGTACTGATCTGTGTGCTGGGAGGCGTGTTGATGGTCTTAAAGTTGGTCCATTCATCCAACTCGCTCTCATCGATCTCATCATATAGGTACAATTGTTCTGTGTACGAAGAAACTCCTCTTGCTCGGAGAACTCTTCGTGTTTCTTCTTCTGGAAATACATTTAATAAAGATTGCAATAAATAAGTTATCACGATAAAAAATTTTTAATGGAGTACTTAACTTCATACAAAGAGAAATAAATTATTATTCATACTGAACCAATAATTGTTGCATTTTTTACATCCATTATAACTATACAAATTTGAACGTGTTAGATTGATTAGAATCTGTACGACTTTATTAATAGGAGAAATTCACAAATATCTATCTGTAAGCAAGCATGTAATAGTAACAGTAAAAAAAAAAGAGAGAGAGAAAAAAACATTGTTTACATTAAGGATAATCGTAACTCATTACTTTAGTAAATTTTAAAATATTTAATTTACCTCCTTCTTTTCTGATGCACTCTTTGTCTTCTTGATGGTCTTGTTCGTTCTTCTCTTTGTAGTCTGATTTTCTATTTGTTTCTTCATACTTCTTTTTTTCTCCGATTGTATATTGTTTTTCGCTTCGATTGTTTGGTGATTGAGGATGACTTTCGGTACTAGTTGAGGATAAGGCAATATCCGGTAACGTCTGTAACGTTGATTCATCATTGGCAGTTGACAATTCATTGTCCTGTGATCCAAGAATCCACCAATTAGAGCTGACACCATTTTCCCCAGACGAATCCTGATCCTCAATACTGCTACAACAAACAATAGCTTATTTGTCATATATACTTCATAAAGATTTGAATATAAGATTGGAAGACAATTTTATATCACATATTTTGTAAATTCATTGTAGCAATTTTCAGAGGTTTCAGGTTTACATTTAAGTCGGATACAACTATTCTCTAGATTTTAATGAGATGAAGGTGGATGGAAAAAGAAATGAATGTACATTAGGTCATTAACGCGTTAAACGTGGAATTGATTTGACTTTGTTCTCCGTTCTGGCGGAAGCGATGATCATTCGGCGGAATATTCGATTTAAAAAAGTATATACACAAAGTACAATTGCAAATAAAGAAGTAACACCCGCATCAGAATGACAAATGTTTTGATTGTTTACTTGAATACAAATACTACAACTCATGCAGTAGGTATATTATAAATTAAAAAGATGCGGTAAAAAGGCGAACACAAATATAAGTTGCGATTATTAAACAAGAAATTCACGCTTAATGTGTTAAGTATTAAACGTCCGATTATTCCGATTACATTCACTTTTAAATTGGACATTTCATACTTAATGATCTAATATTTATGAAATGATAATTAACAACTTTTACTTTATAACATACCCAATTTTAAAATTCGTCCATTCCTTCAGTAACTTTGCTTTAGCTTTCTTTGTCGTATCTTTTAAAATTGTTTCAACTTCTTCAACAGATTTTAATAGCTCCTTCAATTTATTCACTAATAATACTTCGCATGAAGGAGGCGATTCCGTCTGAAAAGTTTTAAAGTAATCAATTAATTCAAAGCTACTAATATATATAAATTTTTAATGCATGAATGAATATTATATAATAGATTTTACATATAAACACTTACTATGTTAGATGAAAAACTTGAAATAAGTTTCCTGAGTGTTTCAACGCTATCAGCTACAAGCAAAAAATTGGATACACCAAGTTCGTTGAGCATTATTCTAAAAGAAGCATTTTCATTCTTCATCTCAGGTTTATTTTCCATTTCTTCCGTTTTGTTGTCTATGTCTGTAATTTGTGATTCGTTACTGATATCATTATCAAATAATTTATATTCCATCTGTAAATTTGTTTTCAATCTAAGACTTTTTCTAATGCAATTTTGCGTTTCGTCTGCTTCGAGAACCGATGATTCATTGTTGATGACATTCAATTTTTTGTTTGCATTTTTTAATTCTCGATTAATCGATCTTTTTCTTTTTGTATTACTGCACTTATCAGAAGTATCAGGTACATCGTTTGAAATATTCTTTGTTGTGTCAATTACCGAAGTTTCAGTTTCATTTAATTTCTCATCATCCGACTTGGAAGTAAAAGATGAATCAAAATCGGTGACGTCTTCGGAATTATTTGAAAATGTTTTATCCATTAATGTTGTATTTCCAGTTACTATTATCTCGTTTAATTTTTCATCATCAGTTTTCGAATTATTAGATAAATTATCTAAATTACACCTGTTCGAGTCACTATCGTTTAAAATTGATTCTGTATTATTTTCATCTTCTTTTAAAGTAGAACTTTCAGTATCATTTATTACATCAGTCGTATTTTCTATTGTTACGTTAGAATTAACATGATTAATATCTATTTCTGTCTTTAATTTAGTTAATAATTGATTAATTATTATAATGTCATCTTTTTCATCGGCAGGCGTAGAAAATCCTTTAAATGTACTTTCTTTAACAGTTTCATTATTCGATACGTTCGTTTCGTAATCACTTGTATTGGTTGACATTGTACTTTTATCAGACATTTCAAATGAATTTCTCATTCTTTTCTTGTCAAGATTATTTATACTTAAATTATTATTATCACTATTACTATTAATATTATCACTATTACTATTATTATTATTATTATTATTATTATTATTGTTATTATTACTAGTCGAGCTAGTAAAACTTAAATGTAAATCTTCACTGATAGGTCTATTTATGGCACTATTATTACAATTGCAAATATACAATTTTTTATTTACTTTCTTTCCCACAGATTTTACTGACTTATCTTTTCTTATTTTTGGACAATATCCGTTCTGCCATCTTTTAGTTTTTCTCTTTCTACTTTTTTTTACTTTTCCACGGGATGATAACGAATTATTAACCTTTTCTATTGCTTCGGATTCTGCAATTGTTTCTACTTTTACAAACTAAAACATATAATTTTAAATTAGTAAATTGATCAATTTTATAAGAAAAATTATGGTATATGTAATTTAACCCTTTGACTGTGTACACTGCTTAAATGTTCAGTGAACAAGTGACCGACGCGATATTTTTCTTTGTAGCGAATAGAACATTATTTTCAAGTTTTGCTTCTGAGTGCTCTGCAGTTAAAGGGTTGGTAATAAAATATTAATATACTTTTGCAGTGGAAAGAATGGTATTATTCATGCAATGCCTATATATTCTCAATTCGCTATTGATGAATTGTGGAAAATAAATATATGTAGCTCCATGACTATCGGTTCCTAAAATTAGTTCTTCTTGATCCTCACATGGATGATTAGAAACTCTTTCTTGAATTATTTTCTTCGAATGCTGTAAAAAAAAACAAATAGATGTTAGATTATTAATGTTAAATCTTTTTTCTTTCTTATAAAATAAATGATTATTATATATATATATATAATTATTATTATTATTATTATTATTTTCATTACCACGAGAGAATCACAAAGAGTTTTTAAAAGCCATACTCGTTGTTTAAAACTCAAATCTTCAAAATTTTTTTCAGCGAATAAAGATGGATCAGGAAAAACATTCCAGAATTCTGGTTCAACGCCGATAATCTCTAGAACCTATAAGACTTTGATCATAAATCTAATGATTATCAGAGAAACATCAAATTTTACTTTCGTATGAATAAGTTATTTATATTTCAGAAAAAAAAAAAAATAAAAAAAAAATGTTTAATGTAATATAAAAATATATAAAAATATATAAAACATATTAACACTAACTTTGATGACATCCATGTGTTTTAACTGGTAACATTTAAACCAATTGTTTAACTTATGCATTAAAATATTCGTCCAAAATTCATAGGGCATTGGTGGTACTTTATTCATTTTGGATCTGTTCGAATAGCTAAAAAGATACAAAAATAAATCAATTAATTAGATAAAGAATTTTATAATTATTACATTTAAAATATGAATAACATCGTAATGTAATGTATACCTTAATAAACATGTCATAATATTTGCTAATTGTTTAGAAGCTGTTGGTATGAGTAGCATCCTTTCCATTTCATAAATTGTTATATTGGGTACGTTTAAAATGTCTTTGGTTAAATGAAGAAATTGATAAATCTGCGGTATCTACAAAATTTAATTAACAATTAATTAATTAACAAAAAAAAAAACATATATTAAAATAAAAAAAATAAAATAAAAGAATAATACATATGTTTTTTTTTTTACTTAACAATAATGTACATACTTCCCACATTGTTCTCATTTCTTCTTTTAATTTAGTAGGAAAATAACTTTCTTCTTCCCAATTAATTTCCGACGGGTTTTCCCCCTCCTTTCGTTTTCTATTCTTCTTAGACATTTTTTTTTATCGAGCTGAAATAATACAATTATCAATAAAACATTGACGTTAAGTCGTTAATAATTTGAAGTTTAACTAACTTCGTATAATTGGACTACGTTAAAAGTAAAAAATAAACATCGTTAAAAGGTAGATAAAATCACGTGTATATTTAAAATGTACTTTTCTATCAAGTTATTTCTTGTATAGTCATTAGGCACAGTCAGAGTAGTCATATTATTGATATTAAATAGACGAATAGAATTATCTATTATTTATTCGAAGGTAAAACTAATGGAAATGCATTAGGAATACAATCGACTGACTTAATTATTGTTAATGAATTCAAATATTTTGTCTATTGAATATCATTTTTGCATTGTTCTTAATCTTATTAACATAAATATATTCTCACCTAATCATGTGATTAAGTGAAAAGCAATTCTTGCATCATACTTGATATTTAAAAGAAATTAAAGTATCTATAATTTTATAAAAATTATGATCGTTTTTTTAATTAAATAATTTCTATTGAAATGTGAAGGGGTGAAAAAATTTGTTTCAAATTAAAAAATTATAAAAAAATAAAACAACTAAAAAAGGGAAGTGATGAATGCGTTTCTTAATATATTCAGAATTACATAAGACAGAAATTTTCATTGTTATCTTGTTGAACGTAAACAATTTTGTTAAAAACATGACTAGTCAAGCAGCAGCAAAAGCAGCTGATATTCGCGTGAGGTGCGGTTAAACATCGATAAGAAAAACATGAATGTTTGTCATGTAATTATGCTGAAGAGATCCATTAAACGTTGTCACGAAACGTTCCTTTATGCTGGTCGAACTTATGCAATGTCATTTTCACTTGTTAAGAAAAATTATGGACAGGGAAAGTGTGCTATGGAATAGCTGATGGAAACTTACCACCAGGTTGAGAAAGCTTATTGTTTAAATTATCCTCGATAATAATCTTAATTTCATTAGAAACTTTTCAATCTAATTTTACAATTAATTTTAGACCCTCTATAAGAATTATATGAAATTTGGATTAATTTAGTTTAAAACAAAATTAAAGAAAATTTAAACTATAAAAATATAAGAAAAAATTCTATAAAATATATTTTATTTCTTGAAATTAAATTATTTAAAATTTTATTTAATTTATAAATTAGTAATATGGTTTGCAAAATAAATATGATCCATATTGTTTCTAATTCATTACTTTTATAATTTTTATAAGAGTTCCTAAATTTCTGCCTAACTATCCGATCAAATTATTTTATTTAATATATTATTTTTCTAATTATTAATGATCGATATTTCGACGACATTAGAAACGAACAGAAAAACAAACGTAGATCGTAAATCATGAATACTATGTTATAAAATGTAATGTATGCATTTCATAACTCTCTACGAATCTTTTGCTATATAAAATTATTTTATATTATTTACGTGGAAAATTACAAAGTAGATGAGTAAATGTAGCAGAGAGAAAAAAAAAGAGAAAAAAAAAGAGAAAAAAAAAAAAAACCTGACACGTGCGTTCGCAAAGAATTGTAAAGAATAAATAATTGGTCAAGGTATCATGACGATATTAGCACTTGAATCTTATAGATTAATCGACGATGCATGCAATGACTGTAAAAATAAAATGGTAGGGGGGAGACAAAAAGAAAAAAATAATAAAAAAAAAAAGCAGAAAAAGAAACGTTTCGTTATCGTTTATAAATCATGCGCTATTAATGTTCGATACGAATCATTTCTGCAGTTCTTTTAGTTATATTTAAACAGTAAAGAAAAATGAACGTTTAAATTGACCCTTGCCTTTGGAAATTTTTTAAATAATAATAATAATAATAATAATATTAATTTTTTTATTAAATCAAAAACTTAATATATATATATATATATATTCAGTACTTGATACTAGTACATTGAACATAAAGCTTCCTAGTTTCTCAATGCAACAAACAAGATAGATCTGTACATACCAAAAAATTTATTTTATAAAATACTGATTAAAAGAATACTTGTAATGATGGTAAAGGGGAGTTTGATGGTATCGAAATACTTGTGATTTGTACAAGATAAAATATAATTAAAAGAAGGAAAAAACCTTTTGTTAAACACAGTTATAATGAATAATCGTAATCTCGTCGCATTAAAATTGTAATCTTAAATTCACATCATTGGTGATTACCTACTCGTCGTCGGGTGAAACATGGAACGCCTATGGAAAAATTATGAAAATAATAATTTTCATTTATCAACGTATCATATATATATATATGAACGTATATGTTGGAACCTTTCCTAGTCAACAAGGAGGGTAAAATCGAGCCAAGGGTAAGTACGTAAGTATCTTTCTATGAAACTTGATAAGGTGTCCTCGTCATTGTTATACCTTTAGTCAGTCGGCAACCTTCATCGGGGGTGGTTTTTCTAGGACACTTTAATATACTCCTACACATAATTCTTATATCTTTTTTGAAAGCCCCTCTTCTTTTTTTTTGTTCATAGAATCGTCGCGTTTACACACTTTATCGCGTGATCATCCTACACATATTTGAATATCATCACGCGTGTAAAAAGAAAGAAAAAGATAGAAATTTTTCTATAAAAACTTATCGTTCTTACGAGAAATGCTTCAATACTGATATTCGAATCTGGAAGGATATATAACAAGGTGGTATCCATTAACATTTGGATTTAAATACATCAAGTGATCCAAGTTATGCAGAAAGTTTGGACACAGTTAACAAATTAAGTTAACTTATTATTAATTGAAAGGTTTTTAATTTCATTTTTTTTATATGTATATATATAAAAAAAGGGGTAGTTTTATATTTTTATTGGGTACATTTTATTTTGGCTAATATTTTGAAGTGGATCAGTTTAAAAATACTTGTAATGAAATAAATTTATAATATAAAATTATAAGATTCCTTGATGCGTTCACAATTAATTTTTTATGCCACTTTGAGAAAATATTGGTAAAATGTTTTGCACAACTTGGACCATCTAATGTCTCTCCTTTGTAATTCTTTTTTATTTCATTATTTCTCTCATTAAAATATTAGATACAAGGTAGAATAATGCCTATCAGATGGAAAAAGTAACGTCTTCGGGGAGAAAAAAGGTTCAAGATTCACGTTGGAAACAAAAACGGGATCATATGTCAACGCGGAGGGTAGAAAAATCGAGGTATCTTGATAATCTTAAGATCCTCGATAAATCATTAATAACAAAGAAATATGAGGACTCTGCGGAATCGTTAAAAATTGTTAAACAATTGAGGGAACGCGATAATAATTCGCGTGCATTACCAATTGGAAATTATAATCATAACGATAAGAACAATTATCTAAGAGATCATAGTCCCTGTCTTCCGTACACTATTAACACGGTTCATCTACAAAATCCTTACAAATCTCCTCAACGTCTCGAAGGATACGCTTTACGTGACACCAATTTAAAGGTATTGCAAATGGTTTTTTTTTGTAATGTGTTTAATGTATATGCCTCTTTGAAATATGGTAAATTAAAAATTGAAATATACCTTAAAAAAAGATAAACCATCCTTAATTTTAAGTAGCAATCACTTCATTCTACTTACTCTATAAAAATGATTTAAAATCGCATTAAAAAAAAAAAACAAATACTCTCAATTCTAAAAAGTAGTAGTAATAGTAGTATTTGGAATTGGGAGTATTTCTTTTTAAGTGTTTTTGATGAAGTAAAAAAAATATATTTCATAATTCATGATAGATACCTAATTCAAGAAATTATATACTTTCATATTTCATCCTAATTTATTAAAACCAACATCAATCATTAATTGTCAAGCAACCCCTTGTAGGATATTAAAGAACAAAAAGGTTCCATGAAAAATGATAATTATTCAGAGATAAATACCTTTTTTGTTAAGGGTATGTATCGATCGAGGGAATCGACACTAAGATCAAGATACAATCGGAATAATTTAGCTACGAGAGAAACGATAAGTTCTAAAAATTATGACCAAAATGAAGAAAAACGTGAAAGGTAAATGAACATTTTGTTATCTTCTTTTTCTTTTTTTTTCCTTTTTTTGGACTTGATTGATATCTTTTTAATATAGATTAATAATTGTCTAATCTGTTTTATTTTATACTTTGAGTGTAAACAATGTACAAACGTGTTTAAAGAGTACAGAGATCAATACCATTGTAAAACAGTATTGCTTAAACAGTACTCTTCATGGGTTACGTTATGTTGGTGATTCGAAATTGTCAATTGTAGAAAGGTAAATATCAATTAGACTAATTTATGGAGAAATTTACAAATCCTCCATGAATCTAAAATCGAATAAATTTAGTTTCCTATTGTTCATAGAAAAAAAAAATAAAAGAAAAGCTTTGTCTCTGCACAAATTGGCCAATTAATAAAAAAAAAAAAACTTAATGATACTTCAAAAGATACTAATTACAATAAATCTTTTCCTCGCAGAATATTTTGGATTATTTCTTTCACCGCTGCTGTATTAACAGCCACATATTATATCTGGTTTTTATATCAGAAGTGGGTTTCATCACCCATAATAATTTCATTAAGTCCTGAGACTGTTTCCCTCAACGAATTTCCATTTCCTGCGGTTACTATTTGCAATATGAATAATGTAAAAAAAAGTGAAGCAATTCGCATAGAAAATGGGTAAAATAATGAATACCTTTTCATTTTATTGATTTGATTTAATTAAAAAAAAATTACTCTCCTATTGTATTTTATATTTTTTTTGTTTAGGGAAAATATACAAGAGAAATTATTGTTGGAGGATTTGTGTAATTCCGAAAATTCCTCCATCGCTTATGATTTAGAACAAAAAGCAGTAGAATGGAACGCTATGCGACATTTTATGATTAATGTAATGTAATTTTGTATTCTTTTTATTTCAAACATTTTATTATACTATTTTTATATATTTTATATTTTTTTCATCGATAATTTTAATATGAATAACATTTCATCAGGTATCTCAATCATGTAGCGACATGTTATATTATTGTCAATGGCGTGGCAATCAAACGGAATGTGAAAAGATTTTTAATCCTACTATGACCGACGAGGGTATTTGTTGTAACTTTAATTCTGTAAATCGTAATCATTTGTTTCACGATCCGTAAGTGGCATGTTTCCTATTTCAAAATTAATTGACAGAGAGAGAGAGAGAGAGAGAGAGAGAGAGCCAAGTTGTAAGATATATATAGATATAAATTGTTAACAATTTATATTTTATTCATTAGACGCGATTGGCCTGATTTAAATATTACTTTTTCTTTCGCTGGTATCGATTGGAATCCTGAAATTGGATACAATCAAGAAGTTCCATCGGATACTATACCATGGAGACCTTACGGTGCTGGTCTTTATTATGGTTTAACTTTAGTTCTTGATGCTAATATTAAAGAATATTATTGTTCTTCTACAGCTAGTGCAGGCTTTAAAGTAATTATATTATTTATATTAAAAAAGAATTGTAAGTAATAATAAATTAAAATAATTAAAATTTTTATCCTAAAAACTTGATCATAGATGCTACTACACAGTCCCGTAGAAACACCAAAAATTGCTGATTTTGGGTTTGCTGTAGCTCCTGGCAAAGAAGTCAGAGTTATAGTATCTCCTAGAATATCAACAGCGAGTAAAAATATATTAACTATACCTAGGAGAAAACGAAAATGTTTTTTCACGACTGAGAGAAATCTACGTTATTACCGAACTTACACGCAAAGAAATTGTATCTTAGAATGCGAAGCTAACTTCACACAAAAAATGTGTAACTGCGTCCAATATTACATGCCAAGTAAAATCAATTCTTAATTGTAGATTAATGATTATTAACAGTTAATCTTTAATTTTCGTTTCTTATTTTTTAGAATCATCAAATACTACAATTTGTGGAAAGAAAGATGACTCATGTGCTACTACAGCACGACGAGCGATGGAAGCTAGACTTTATGATGACAACCAGTGGAATTTGACTGAAATGTAAGTATATTTTTAATGAATCATTTCTCTTATATAATTAGAAATTATTGTTATTTTATTTTTAGACCGAGCTGTAATTGTTGGCCAGGATGTTTCGAATTGAGTTATAATTTGGAGATATCCGATAGTAAATTGATGTCTAATTTTAATATTCAGGAAAAATATACTAAGAAGAGTAGAAAATATTTTACGCAAGTATCTTTGTTAACTCTTGTTTAGTTTTACATGTTATACATATTAAATTACATAAAAAAAAATATTCATTGGTTGCATTAACAATACAGTGAAAATATGGCAGTGGTTCATATCTTTTTTGTGGAATCTCAATTCACCAAATCTATGAAAAATGAACTTTTTGGATTTACAGAATTCCTTTGTAAGTAATTATTTAAAAATGAACTAAAATATGTAAAAAGTGCAACTTTGACACAAGATGCAACTCTAAATGCTGTATTATTGTAGCAAGTACCGGTGGTCTACTTGGTCTATTTATGGGATTTAGTTTTCTTTCCTTTATGGAAATATTATATTTCCTAACTTTACGATTGTGGTGTCGTTTAACAGAAAATAAAAATGTCCCATCACATACAGTAGTTCAAGTACACCCTATGGATCATGATCAAGGTATAATCTATCCATTCGCACAATGAATTTCATATATGTTAATAATAAATATTATATCATTGTTATCCTAATATATTTATATACAGATTGTCCCATTTATCTTGCATGTCTTCACTTTCTGGACTTCTATTGGAAATATTTTTTAAAAACATTGTTTCACAACGAAAGAACAAACTTAAATATGATAAATGATTAACGATAGTGTTTCTTTTATTTGAATTTCTCTTTAATGTGTTTGCTACCACACTGAGGAGAAGAAAATTCCAATCGCAATATAGAATTTATTTATCATCTTGATTACTGTCACCAATATGTGAGACAGTCCTTAATAGAAATTCGTGTGCGAACGTATTAAAATACTGATTTATAATTATAATTTAATGTTATTACAACACAAGAATAAAACTAGTATTACATTTTCTAAAAATTATCATGAATATTTTAATCATTTGATGTAACTAACTATGCATAATATTATTAGAAAGAAGTGATGACCTCATTTGTACCTTATACAAGAATATATTATATGAAATATAAAAGTATATTTAAGTTTGTGCAATGTTGTAAATAACTTTTATTTAAAAACATTTTTAATAGGACTTTAAAAACTGAAGGTGTACATGTAAATGGGATATCCTGTATATATATATACACACATATATTTACATATATATAAATATATATAGCCAAAATTAAGACTTTATTAGCAGAAAAATAATTCAGATATTTTTCAATTTCTTTAACCTTAAACCTTTCGCGTTAATAAAACTATTATTTAATCTAATACTTATTGAAATTTATACAATATCAGATACTTGTTTCTTCTGTAATTATTAGAAATTGGAATTTTGTTTTTTTCTTATTTTAACTTACCTTTTATTACAATGTTTTCAATAAAAGAATCTTAACCACTATCCGGTGACATCTTCTTGAAATATCTCAAAGTTACTGCTTGGTAAAACAATCGATCGAAGAAAACTATTTTTAATTAAAGAAAAAGAGAGAGTTTTTGTTTGTTGTATATTGATGCACCTTAGTTGAGTAATATAATCTTCTTGACGCCATGTTAATTCTTGTGTTCGTACCTATCGAAATCGTTGTACCTAAATTTTTGATGTTGCGAATGCAATCATTGGCGGGAAATTTGAAATTTGTCGAGAAACTTAAAAAAGAAAAGAAAAAAGCTTATCGCAATATATTGATACATCTAATTAATACAAAATTAATTTGTTTACAAATAACATTTTTTGATGATTGTAAATTTCGAATGGATTCAATTTTACAAAAATCAAATGTCAAATCATTTCAGAAAAAATGGCACGCGGTTTGAAAAAAGTGCTATAAATAAATGAAATTTACGCAAGATTTCAAAAATGAAAATGTCCCGAGGACATCATTTATTATAATATCTAGAATGTCTGATATATAATCGTGCGCTAGTTGTTTTTAATCGATACGATTTCTTATCTTAAACGATATTGTTTATATTACACGTACATTCAAAATTATCATTCTATAATTATATTGACAGCAGACTAATCTAACATGACATTTTCTCTGTTATTCCTCCTTTCTTTTTTTTGTTATATCTTTTCATACAAAAAAAAAAACCCTTTTTGTCATACATTATATATATAATTTTCCCTTGGTAGTCGCAAACTCCTACAACGAGTTTAGCTACCAAATTTTATATATATGTATATTAGCATACTTTATTATCATGGATATTGTTACGTCTTGCATGTGGTATCGTGGCTGACAATATTTCTTTTTTATTTTCTTTTATAAATTTCATCCAAATAATAAATTACATGATTTATTCCAATAATATATTTTTTTAATCTATATGACTCCTTTCTGACGTCCATAAAGGAAAGATTTTCCTAAAAAACTCTTTAAACAAAATTCTCAACACGTTGATTAAATTACATCCTACTAAAGTTATCCGAAATATTTCTTACAATATAGTAAAAATATTTTGTACCCGATGCTCTGAAAACTATTTACTTCATCGTCGTCGTCGTCGTCGTCGCCATCTGATCTTGTATTTACTATTTAAAAAAAGAAAATGTATATATATATGTATATATATTTTTAATCAAT
>NW_014569636.1:37240-39467 GCF_001313835.1 Polistes canadensis | reverse complement strand
AAAGAATAAAAACAATATTACGACAAAAAAAAAAAGAAAAAGATCATTTGCTATTCGCTATTCAATGATATTCTTTAAAGCATCTCTTTCTCTGTTTGAGTTATTATGATAGAAGACTTAAAAATACATAATGAACAGATAATTTAATAGGAACGTCTTTTATTATCAAAGGTTCGCACTTTATGCATTATTGCCCATAATAACGCGTCTTATGTAAAAGTTGATCTCGTCGCGAAAAAATCGCTCTGATTGAATTAAAAAAATTAATGAAATTGCGTACATTATACATAATATACAACTCCTTTTGTTCTACAGTATTATTATTATTAATATTATTATTATTATTATTATTATTATTTTATTATTATTTATTATTAATATTATCATTATTATTATTATATTAATATTATTATTAATATTATCGTTATGATTAGAAACACCGTATTTTTTAATGATCATACGTATGTTCCCTTCATGATCAAATTTGTACATATAGTTAGCTTTTTCGAGACTGGACAAAAGTGTAATAATACATGATATAACGCACACAATACACAATCTGTTTTAAGTATATTTCGTCTTGATATATGCGTATAAGAAATACCATTGTGAACAAAATCCAGCACAAATGTTGAAGTCTTATATCGTTGAGAATGATTCTCGAAGAGGTCGGATAGTTTTAAGGAGAGAGTTTTAATCATGATATAAATTACTATTTATTTTTCATAATAAATTAAATTAATCCATTATCTATATATAATTATTATAAAGAACTGAAAATTTTGCTTTTTTATTTATATCATGATCCTAAAACACCGACCCATTTTTTAATTTATATTATTATTGAAAAATATTATTCAAAAATAGTGGGTTTATTAGATCTCAATAATAAAACAATCAATAATAAATATTACGTTGTAAAAATAAATTGAATTAATATTGATAAAGGTGTTGCATTGACATATGAATAAAGGATAGGCATTTTTTTAATGATTGTGTCAGTTAAAGTGTGCGAAAATGTCGAACAAAATCTTCCAAGATGATTAATTAATAAAGAAAAAAATGGATGAATCTTAGGAAGACGCTTCCAGAGATTTTGATTAAAGTGGAAGCTCCAGTTCTTTGCATACAAATGTTATCTAAGAGCACAACATTACAGCAAGGAGCCACGCAGCACGATATAAAAACTTGTTAATTAATTATAAAATAATTTTTTGTCCATATTTTTTAATTAAATTAATTTATCTAAAATAAATAATAGAATTTTTAATTTTAATAATATATTATGGTATATTATCGAATTCTTTTACCATATAACAAAATTCTTATTCTATTGATAGAAACGATGGAGTCTTTCTATCCCATCTCATGACAGATATTTATTACAAAAAGAAGTACAGAAATTACAATAAAACATAATTAAATAATATTCCTAATAAAATTTCTTGTATTTATAATAATTACATGATTTTTTTTACTCTTAGACTTCATTCTACTTTTTTTTTTCTTTTTTTTTTTTCTTTATATACTTTTGTTTTGCTTATTCAATAAAAAGTTTTGTTACAACAAAAGCACGCGTTTTTAAGTTGCTCCGTGCCTCCTTGAAAATACTTCTCACAGTAGAACACTTACAATTACTTATTTACCTAGTACTTCGTACTTACATTCGAATATATTTGACTTTTTTTTATAAACCACTATTTTTACAATCCTTGCCGATCTCTCATTTATGGAAAAATGGCTAAGATAGACACAATATAATTATGATATTTTTGTTTTTTTTTTCTGTGTAAAAGATGCCGATATTTGCAATATAAAAATGTTACTTAGGACCGGCTTTGTAACAATTTCATTCATACAGTAGTTATCGTCTTAACCGACTACGAAGTCTGTAATACGGATAATAGAGCAGTTCGTTATTAGGTCGTTCATGATTTTGATATGCAAGAGTTCAATGAAAAGAAAATGAAATATCATTTTAAAAGCATACTTTGCAAAACTGATATATTTAAATGACATTATTTTTCTTTTTCTTTTAATTATTTAGGTCCTTTGTAAATAGATTGCCTTATGATCCAGCAGTTAACACATACACTTTGCAGGAAAAATTATTAGTGCCGTCATATTCGATCAAAGAATATTGGCAAATCTTTTCTTTTCTCTTTTATTATTAATATTATTATTATTATTATTATTAATATTAATATTAATATTAATATTAATATTA
>NW_014569636.1:3336-36735 GCF_001313835.1 Polistes canadensis | reverse complement strand
TATATATATATATATATATATATATACATATATATATATATAAAAGTAAATTAAAAGTAATTGTATATCTTTATTTTACAAGTTATATCGGTAAAACAAAGAAATCCCCAATCCTAGACTCTGCAAGGATTTATTATGATATTAACAAATCCGCAGAACTAGGCACACGGTGACCAGAAATGTGATGGTGTTTCTCATAATTACACTATGAAATAAAGTAGCAATATTTATATAATTATTAATGTATACATTATAATTCTACTACATAACTTCATACCTTTTCTCTCAAGTATAATGTACAAAGTAAATAAGCATTTTCTAAGTAAAATAGTTTATCTACTTTTATATATACGTACCACGATACGACTCACGATAATTTAATAATCAAAATTGAGAAGAAATATATGAAGTCGAATAGATGGTGGTAGGGGAAAATAAAATAAAAAAAAAAGAAAAAGAAGAAAACCCTCCCAAAAAAAAATGCAATGTTAAATAATCAAATACAATTGCGCTAAAAATCGAATGGGTAACACCATCACAGTATTTAACTTAACATTGGATTAGTCATCCCAGTTTAAAAATTGTGCTTTCTGACTATTTTACCAAGCCCACACTTATGACTGTTTAAAGTCAAATGAATGGGTCCACAGCGTACAACCATATTAATTAATTAATTCTTGATATTTTTAAGAGAGTGGCGGCGGTGCGCCATCACATGTAACAAGTGGGGGATATAAAAATTAATGTATATATGTATAGATTATTTAGTCGACTATCTTTCATTACAAACTAGCATCTATTTTTAGTAACTGATATTTATATAGTTCTCGGTCTTAAAATTATAAAACAGATTAGTCTGCACGTCGATAATTATTATTATTATTATTATTGCAGCTCCAATAAGATATAAACCTCGTTCACGTAGTAATATCCTTTGCTGACATTTAATCGCGGTCGTTGTCATCGCGGTAGCGTTTATTATGTTCTTTCTGATCCCGAATGACTGGACGGAAGAGGGCTCGCGCTTTTTTTTATATTATCGCGATATCGTTCCGTTCCACGACGTCCGCTTAATGCAAAGATGCCGTCAAAATCTATGTGGTATGATGTGACTTATTTATTTATTATCGATTTCTTTTTTTCTTTACTTTACTTTGTTTCATTTTATTTTATATCCTCCTTTTCTTTTTCTTTCCTTTGCTTTTTTTCTTTTTATTAAACATCTTATTCCTTGTTCTGCAGCTTTCAACTGCAATGGAACACAATGCACCCGATGACAATCATTTTCAAAACGATGACATTGACTTTTATTGTTTTTTTTTTTCTGTATTTTATCGAAATACTTTTTATTCTTATCTCAGCGTCTTTTTATGTAAAAGGTTGTCAAGGTTTGGTCAATGCTAAGAAACTCATTTTATATTCTTTTCTTCTTTCTTTCTTTTTAAATATTCTCTTTTTTAAGACGTCACAATGTAAGATTATTTTTCAACTCATTATAGATTAACAATTTAATTGTGTTCAAGGTGATTCGGTGATCATTAATACACATATAAGTATGCATGATAGTCTTCTTTAAAACTGATGTCCTCATTTTAGTTGCTCTAATTACTTTTTTTTCAATGTCAGTTCTAATTGTTTTCCCTTAAAGCTAATGCAGACTGGTATTTTCTTTATTTTTTTGTTTGTAACGAGTTCATGAAGTTATAACAACACTTTCTTCGCTTCATTTCATTCCTTTCTTTTCATTCTCATAAAAAGGCATTTTATATAGTTATATTTATAAGAGAACAAATGGAAACTTTACAAATTCATTTGCAAATTAATTTCAAGAGAGACAGAGACAGAGACAGAGATAGAGATAGAAATAGAAAGAGAGAGACTATGCCAGGTATTATATTGTGAAATATCGATTATTTATCGAAACCGATGTCGTAGTCTTCGTAGTAATTTCTATTCTGTGTAACAAAATATAAAGTAGATTTGTTTTCTTTTTTGTTTCTTCTTTTTCTTCTTCTTCTCCTCGTAACACTTCTTGTATTAATTGATGAGAAATTTTATTAATATAATAGCGGCTGAGAGTTCATTGTTGTATTTTTTTTTTTTTTTTTTCATTTTTCCATATTTTATGAGCCGAACTCTTTCAAGTTGTTACATTATTATTAATATTAATATTATTATTATTATTATTACTATTATTATTATTATTATTATTATTATTTACTTTTTACTTGTTACGAAACTACTCACTCGCGTCAAAGGGAAACGCAGAGTCACTGAAAATTTCAGCTCGTTTTTTATTAAACTATACACCTACATGACAGTCAATGGGCATTGATTTTTATAAGACCTGAGTCGTCATAGTCATCACCAACATATTAATATTTTCACAAGAAACACTGAATGTTTTTCTTGTAGCCTTCGTTCAATTAATCGTTACATCATATTCTTACACGCATAATCTTTCTGCATATTCCATTATGTAATAAGTTTGTCTGTTAATAAAATAACCTTGTTATTTCATTTTTTCTTTACCAACTCCTGAAAGGTATTCTCTAGCTGAATCATTTGGGTTCCGGGAAGGCCACTTGACATTTGTAGACTTCTTCGAGCATAACTGCTTGGCCTTGACCCTGACTGACAGTAACTGGAGTTGTTGCATTCACTACAACAACCTGTTGCCCTTGTTGCCCTTGCTGGGGTTGTTGCTGTTGTTGCTGTTGCTGCTGCTGTTGGCTACTCGCATTGGTTTGTTGTGCATTACTTGGATTATTCGTATTCTGATTTCGAGCGGTTTGGCCGTACTTCTCATGAATTGCACGGTGTCGCTTTAATGCAAAACGGTCGGAGAATCCAATCTCGCATATATCACATCTAATAAAAGCAAAAACTTGTAAAATAAATCTACATTGAGCATGATTACATAGAAATGATTCGCTCAAACATATATTAAGAAACACGCTCACCTATGCGGCTTTTCACCAGTATGTACTTTCGCATGATTTTTTAGGTGCGTCGCTTGATTGAAGGCAGAACCACAGATGTTACATCTGTAAGGTTTTTCGCCGGTATGAATTCTCCTATGATTCCAAAGTGTCGAATGTCTGGCAAAAGTTTTTTCGCAGACCTCGCATTGATAAGGGCGTTCGCCAGAATGAATTCTTTCATGATTTTTTAGATGAGGACTCTGCGAGAATTGCATCCCACATACGGTGCATTTAAATGGTTTTTCGCCTGTGTGTACTCGTCCATGATTTTTCAAATAAGCAGCTGAAAACATAAAGATTTATCGATCATACATTAATTGTTGAATAAGATTTCTTGTAAATTTGTGCATCCAGATTAAGAGTCCAACCAAATTTATATGTGTGTGAGAAATACCTATTAGAAAACATTTTATACAGCCGTCACATGCACATATCCTTACCTTTTGCAAAAGCTAAACCACAGACTTCGCACTTGAATGGTTTATCACCCGAGTGCAACCGCTTATGAGACCAAAGTGAAGAATACCGGGAGAATGTACCATCACATACATTACAGTGAAATGGCTTCTCCGCTTGGTTCTGACTGTTTTGTTTGCCACCTGAAATTGGAAATACGACCAAAATTTTAGTTTTCCTCAAAGGGCCAGTTCTACAAAAAGATGTGCTCAAGGTTGACCTGTGATGCGTTTTAATCAACACGTTACACAGGATTATGCACGGTACGTGTTTCTTTCTTCATGATACATTTAAAAGAGGATCTTTTTCTCTATACTTTTAATTTATTTTATATAATATATATCTATATAATCATGATAATAACAAAGAATTTATAAAAAGCAATGATGATTGCTTGAATTAAATTTATGTATGTTAATTTATAAAAAACTTATACATGCACATTGTAAAAATGTTAGTCTTTATTACAACAAAAAAAAAAAAAAAAAAAAAAAAAAAAAAAAAAAAAAAAAAAAAAATTAAATACAAAAATTGAATTTATTTAATATCAAGTGTCTCTATTTAAATAAGAAAAAATGATTGAAATGACCTCTTTTATTTATTTGTATCTTAAAATGAAGAGACTAAGCAAAAAAGAAATTTGAAATAACTTTTTCTTTTTTTGTTTTGTTTTTTTTTTTTCTTTTTTTAAATATTTGGACAACGCTGAAAATTTTGAGTCAGATTTATAAAACTGTCCCTTAGGGGAGATTTCATTCCGTGCAATTGTCCTTAAATTTAGATGTCGACAGTTCTACTGAAGAAATAAAGTAGAATTGACATACCAATAAAAAAGTTATAAAAATCTGTGAAAACATCAGTGACCATAAAAATTTTTTTCTACCTACTACAAATGCATGCAAACATATAAAATTTGAAGCATCAAAGAATTATATAGTATGCAATACTTTAAAAATAAAAATACTTTGGACTGTGTCTATATTCATAAATATATTAATATCAAAACTTTGTAAATACTCTGATACTTTGAATAGACAAAAATGAAATATTTATTTTCAATATCAGTATAGTTGATATCATGAGAGAAATAATAAATTTCATTATGTTTCACATAATTAAATATAAAGATTTTGAACTGTCACCATCCAAAGCAAATATATAAGAGGTTACTTGGATAAATTAATTACAACACAGTAACCCCATATTTTTATTGATTTCCTTTTATTCCGACTTACTTCCTATGATGATGCGGCCTGTTGCCTTGCAGCCGCCACACTTTGCGAGGGAACTGATTCCAGAATCTAGTTTTTCGTCGTGTTTACCTACCATACACCACCCGATGTACGATCATGATAGCAATGAGATGATAGAAATATGGTGGAAAAGTGACAACATTTGAAGAAAGAAATGTTTGCTGGCGTTTCGACTGATTTAATAAAATTTGAGGAAACTTCTGAAATTTTTCATGTGTTTGTTTTTTTTTCTTTTCATTAATTTTCTTTTCTTCAAAAAATAGCTCTAATATAAAAGTAAATGGCGAATATGAAGTTTTTAAATCTATCATCTATTTAACAGGAACATTTCTTTTTCCAAATTATTTATAGCACGAATATATGATGAACACTCACCAATAAATATAATCCCGGTGCCATTACATTTATGACATTTGGTAACACTTGTAACACCCCTTCGTTTTACTGGATGGTGACCAGGTTTAATTGCTACACAAAGAAAAAATTATTTATTACACAAGGATGAGATTTCACGATCTAATGACAATTACTCCTCATGTATCTATACTGGTATCGTTATAATATTTTCTTTTTCTTTTTCTATATATTTATTATCAACACTCCATTCAAATAGATTTATTCAGAAACGTACTCTTTTTGATTTTTGTGGGATGATGTTCGCACGGATCTTCACTACCACAATCTTCACATATTTGCACTTTAGGTTTTTGGTGCATATTTGTTTTGTGACTTTTCAATTCTCCAGGCAGTGCAAAACAAGCTCCACACACATCACAAGTATAGGGTCTTTCAGGTGTTGTGGCTACAGTCACTGTTGTTGGTGTTTGTACGACAACTTGTTGCGGTTGTTGTTGCAAATTACTTGGTGTAGTGTTGTGAATCCGTTTATGATGAGTTAATAAACTCATGTGACCGAACACCAGACCACATATATCACATTTAAAAGTTGCATTTGTAGCAGCAGCTATACTCATCTGATTTAATAATGTATTATAGCCAACAGGCTGTACATCAAAACGATAACAACCTTTATCATCCGTTGTTATGGCACCTATTGTGCTAACTGCGTTTGTCTGGACTTTTTGAAGCATGTTGACATTATAGTAAAAAGGAAATTCGGCTGTAGCCGATTGCTGCTGCGACTTGTCTTCCTTTTTATCCGTAACATACATTTGCTGGGACTGCTGCTGCTGCGACTGTTGACCCTGTGCAGCTTGCTGCTGTTGAATTTGTTGAGGGTCAAACATTGCTGCTTGCTAATAAACATAAAAATAATTATTTCTTTAAGTTAAAAAGAACATATCATTACTACTAATGAATTAATTTTGACGAGAGAAATATGCACACATGTATACATAATCATGTAAAGTACTTCTTTTTACAATACTTTTCAATAATTTTTCAAATAGATTATATAATATTAAATGTGTTATGTCACGAGGGTGAATATTTAACTGTTATTCCTGAATATTAAAATGAACAACTACAAACCTGTCTTTGATCTCCGTAACTAGAATTACTTTGCTCCGTTTGAGTAAAACTGTTGGTTTGTTCAGTTTGAGTGAACATGGAACACTTCAGCGGTTGTTCGATAGGTTGGTTCTGTTGAAAGACAAATTTTAACTAAAATTATTTTTACGTACATGCTGCTTTGAATAAAAACAATAGCAATGAAAGATTAGTCCTTTTCTTAAGAACTATAAGACAATAACAATATTGATGATAGCTTAAGTATAAATACATATAGCAAATGTTTCTATGATTTAAAACGACATGTTCCCTCTTTATTTTAATGCCTTACGTGTTGCGTATACCTGCTGTATTTGATCAGGACGGGTTGCATTCAACCAGACCACGTTGTTGCCATTTGATTCTAGGGCCATTGATGTGATGCCTTAGACCCTGCACAACGGATAGGCATTTATTAAGGTAAGAGAGATCCTGTGTCATGGTATCACAGTGATAAAAAACCCTTTCTTTTGAAAGATCACCCCCCTGATCGTCAAAGCCACGCCAAGTTAGGATAGTTGACTTCAGAGTGTAGACTGCACAGCAGAGCAGAGCGCAGACCAGGAAGGAACAGTAAAACCAAGAGGGAACCAAAGCATCATGCATATACATATAGTTATAGTTATATCTATATATGTATATATATAGATAAAATAAAATGTTGAAAGTAAGTACTCACGTGCTATGGTCATATAGAGACGGCGCACGGGTTAAACGTCCGGCTGCCGGGCGGGCGACGATCTTCTAGTTGCCATGACGGCGGCGGTGTCGGTGGTCGTGGCGGTGGTGTTGGCGGTGTTGGAGGCGGCAACGGTGGCGGTGCTGGACGACGCGGCGCGTGGTTCCTTTTCGCCGTTAAGCCTCCTAATGCCGATTATTAAGTTTTATCAACTTTCGATTAACTATACCTTATATGCATTCACAAAAACGATAATTTTTGTATTATTTTATGACTCCGTGGACGCGCGCGAGAATGGGAGCAAGCGAGAGAAGGAAGGAAAGAACGAGTGTACGTATGTGGGAGAGAGAGAGAGAGAGAGAGAATAAAAGATATAAGGAAGATAGAAAAAGAGGGAGCGAGTAAGCGAGTGAGCGAATGAGCGACAAGGATAGATGGAGTGAGTGAGTGAAAGAAAGAAAGAAAGAGAGGGGGGAGAGAGTGAGTGAGAGAGATCGATGACGGTCGTACACAGGGGCACACTAGATATTTTCTTTCAGCACATTCAAAACTTGTATGTTCCTATTGGCTTACACTATTAACAATATCCCTTAAATAAATTATTCCTTCAATCGTTATTTCTTATAATAGGTTTATTTCGCGCCTCGGTTTGTCACTGAACTAAACGTTGGCCCGCGCAGATCATGTCGTCCCAAGCAGCGCGGTGGCGGCTGCGGCGAGTCCTGTACGAAGCGCGGGCGTCTCGGTGTCATAAAAATTGGCGGTACCGTGCTATTATCTTGCACGAAAGTTTACCCGTATTTCATTGAATTATGGTCACGCCTGTTAACCACTTATTAACTTTACCTCAGGGTAACACCAGACGCGACAATACAGGCTCTTCACCGTCAACAAACTTCGCGGTAGCCATTACACGCGACGAGGATAACAATGGGCGACACGAAAGCGCGCTATGGCCCCGATGCCTTTTTCTGAACACCTTCAAGGCGCCTTCCGTACTATCGACCAATCACAACCAAGGTCGGTACTTCGTTAAATCGGGAGAGGCACGCAACCATCGACGCGCCAATTGCATTCATTGGTCGATCTTATAACAAACGACGATTATCATTGGTTAGTATTACAAGGTACGCTTTCTCTTCGTTTCGGATAATTATTTTATTTTGCCATTATTTTTCATTTTCATTTCTTGAAAAATATAATATTTGTATGCTGTTAATGATCTTTGAATTTTCTTTCTAATGTATTTTAGATTTTATTTAGTGTATTTATTTTTTATTCGTACTTTTTATTTCATTTATGTTATAGTGTGTAGAAAAGTATTAAAGATGTTTTAAATATTTTTACACTGCTATAAAAATGTTATTTGTAACAATAAAATATGATAGTTAAGAATTTTTTAACGACAAATCATGTTTCTATTGTATCTAGTACTTTTTTGAAAATACGCCTTGTCAGGTAAGACTGGGTTGCCCTGTTAGGTTAAGTCTGAAGATTACCGCAAGATAGAGCCATTATCTCGGCTAGTAATTTTTTTTAAATTTGAATAATATTAAAGTATATTTTTTATTATAAATTTTAAATTATTTATTACACATACATATTTTTCAGCTTGTATCTGTATGTTTATTTTATATCATTAACTATCATATTTATTAATTTAATATGATAAATGTTTATAATTATCATACATTTATAATAATAAAAAAAATTAATAATACTTTTAATATATTCTAATTCTATCGTTTATATTAAAATTAAAAATATTAAAAAATATTTAGAATAGATTTAAAAAAGTATATAGTAACATTGAAATATAGTATAAGCATAAAATAAAATTTCATTTTTTTACCATGTTATGTAAGTGCTTATTATATATAATTAAACATATTTCGAAGAGATGTTATTATGTTATATATGAGAATTATAATTATACTAATTAATTTACGTAATATTAATTTTACATTTCACAAAGCTTTAGTTCAACAAATAAACAAAAATTAAATATTTCCGCTGTTATTACTTATGTCTGATTACACTGGCATATGACTACTTATAACGTAACAAATTTAATCGGTCTTCACCGAGCATCCCTTACGCCACCCTGTTGCAAACCTTGACATACATTTAATAATTAATTATAACAGAATTGTGTAAAACTATTTCTAAAAATGATTGAATAAATAAAAACCACGTAACTGTAACTATAATTAAAATAATATAATTGTAATATATACGTATGTGAAGTTTAGTATAATGAAAATCTGTGTAAATTTAAAATAAAACTTTATTAACGTGCATAATTATATTGTAATAAAAATAAAACTTCTATTCAAATGAACAATATTTTGTATTAGAATTCCAAATTTAATCTAAAACTAAATCGCGCTTTATATTTGGATATACACATAATATGTATCTAATGTAAATGCGTGTGTGTCTCTGAGTTGCGCACAACGTAGCATTGAAAGCATTTCAAAGAAAGCAGACACCGTAGAAGAGAGAAAATGTTCAGTTGGCGTCGCGACGTCACGGTTTAAGGATCGTAGGATTCATTTAATAAAAAAAAGGACTCGAAAACATTGCTCTTAAAAATTGAAAATCAAATTTATAGTGAAAGAGAATGATCAATTAATAACACGATAATACGTATTGTCAAATATTCAAAAACAAGATAAAATTTGAATAATAAAAAATTAGTAAACAAATTATAATCGATGTCCAAATAAATATGGCCAATCGATTCGAGGAAAAAAAATGGGAACAGTAGTAATATTCTAGAAATATAATATGGATCGACATTTTCTTTCTATAATAAAATTATATTAATCAAATATATCGACGAGTGTGTATTAAGAAAAAAAAAAAAAAAAAGAAATAAAGAAAATTCTCACACACACATAAATTTATTATAATAAATTAAAAGAAAAAAAATTATAATAATTATTGTTGACCCTATTTTGATTTTTTGGTGATATTATCATCGTGATTTAGTGTTTTGATTTTGTGATAAGTTTAAACGAGGAAGGTGTTCTTTTTCATCATATTTTTTTACTACAAACGAAGGAAGGAACGATAAAAAAAAGAAAACTTATTTCACACATTTAATATTTCAACGATTCGAAGAAAATACTATACGAGGAATGATCCGAACATTTTATACGAATCGTCCACGAAGAAAACTAGAAGGACGTACTTACGTTTGACAGTGTGCCAAATATATTCGAAGAATATTACTAATTTATTTCTTTTATTTTTTTTCTTCGATTCGTACAACCCATTTTTTATTTTAAAAAAGAGGAAAGACAAAAAAAGATTAGTCACGTGCTGTTCACGATTTTATTTAAAACACAAAATAAAATTAATAGCAAGTTAGAGAAGAGAAAAATCATTTTGTTTTCAAGCATATATATCCAATCGAATGAACATTTCTATAGATAAATGAAACATCGACGTCATTTATTTCTTATCAATTATTTCACATATTTTTTGTATAATATACCGAATTTTAGATTAGATATTTCACAAACAGAATAAAGTGATTCGTATTTTTTACTTTTCTATTCCGAAAGATATTAAAACAAACATATAAATAATCGAGTATCATATTTAATGGATATTCCGACGAATAAAATATTTCTTTAGTCACACTTTCTATTAATCGATCAAATATTTTTATAACGTATCATAATGTTTTTCTTAGTAATTACAAATTCGTATAATCCATACTCGGACTTACATTCGAGTTCGAATATTTTCTTATACCATGCCATCTAAATTTGTCGTTTCACTTTCACGCTCTTGATATATTTGTTGTATGAATCTGTTAGGTCATTGACTTTAGACGATGTCATCAGAATAATTTTAGATAACGAAAGCGAATATTAGCGAGAAATCAAATTGTCAAGTATAAAAAGGGGATGCGTATAATAGCAAAAATAACAAAACGCGTGTTTAGATTATTTTGCGGGCCTATATATATAAATATATATATAGATGCACGAATGTAATAAATTTTTTTTTTTTATAACATTCTTCCATTTATTTTTTATAATAATTCATGTCAGATACAGCATGAAATTCTGATTATCAGTTATCCGTAGTCATCGATTGTATTTACTTAAGTATCCGTATTTACATTGAACTTTAAAATACTTTAACAAAATGATATAAAATATGTTTGATGTTTAGTAAAAAAAAAAAGAAGAAAAAAATTTGTTATCTAGTAGAGATTACAAAATTTAAACGAAATCAGAAGAATCTTTTATTAGAATTACATTTGTATCTCAAAGAAATAATATTATAGGTATAACTAAATTAAAAATATTACGAAACGCACAACTATTAAATTAGATTTAATTTAAACGAACATTTGAAAGAAAAGTGATAATACGAAACCGTAGTATGAGTTTGTAATTAATTAAAAAACAAAAAAAAACAAGAAGAAATAAAAATCAGAAAAACTTTTTATTTGAATAAAGTTTGTATCTTAGAAAAGGGATATAATATTAGGTAACATTATATTAAATAAAATTACGAAACGCGCGAATGAATTAGCTTTAATTAAACAAATATTTCTGAAGAAAAAAAAAACAAAAAAAAAAAGGAAAATTGTAAAGCTCGATAAAAAAAAATATTAAAAAGTTCGTGAAAACAAATTAAGTTTAATTTAAAAAGAACATGTCCAACAATAAGTGAAAACACAAAAACAATTTGAATTTGTAATTGAAAGATATTAAGAAAAGTTTTCATTATAAAATTTGTATCTTAAAAAATATAATACATTAGATATAATTAGATCGAAAGATATTATAGATAAAAGAAAAAAGAAAAAAGAAAATGTCAAATTCACCTGTTATAAAAAATGTACCACCCAGACCGAAAATTACTTTACCAATTCCGGGTCAATATGGACGTTATCCACAAACACCTGTGGGATATACATCAACACCCCCTTATAGTCAGACACCTGTGCCTATGACATCCGTACCTATGACACCCGTTTCTGGACAACCACAAGTTTTTTATTCCAACAGAGCTAGCAAATTTGTATTCACCCAATTTAAAGGAATCAAAGATTTTACTAAATCCGGACTTAGCGTTGGGGAAAGAAGTGTTTTTTGGTTATACGAAAAGGTAATATTTTTATATATATATGCAAATGTATTCAATTCATTTCAAATTCTTTCCTCTCTTTTTTTTTTTTTTTGTCAGAAATGATTATTTTTTGTTTAGGTTAGCTCCTGGAGTAAACGATGGTTCACTCACATTTTTTTAGTTGTTATTGTATTTTTATATAGTATAGCAGGCGCTATGATTTTTATTACCATCGAAGGAACCAACGAGGATATATTTCATTTTAATATACGTCAAGAAAGGTAAGAACAACATTTCTTTTATTCAAATTACAATTAAAATAGTAAGTATTGTTATTCATACCGTGTATAAAACAATAGATCATACGATTATGTCAGAGAAAATGTGGGACAATTAAGTGTTTGCTTTGACGAGGAAAAGAGAAAAAAAAGAATATAACAGAGAAAAAAGTATTGTACAATAACATGTCGGTAAATTTATATTATTTTATTCGAGACCTGGCCTGAATAATATTCAATGATTCTTGAATTAAGTCACGTTTTTTTTTGTAATCAAGATTAATAAAGGGGAAAAAAAATTGTAAAATTATTCTTTATCGAGATAATGTGAATGCAAGATCGGTATATTCATATAATAATAATAATATACACCGGAGAGGGGGGGTATAATCCCTGTAAATGATTTCCCTTTTAGTCGCCTCTTACGACAAGCAGGGATTACTGCGGTCTTATTCTTTTCCCCAGAACCGCAGGGGGATGTTTGACGATCGATATATTTATGATAAATCATTCGAAATTTATCCTAAATAATATTCAATAATTATTGAACCCCCCTGATATATAGAAGATTTTTTTTTTTGTAATTAAGAAAATTCTCAAACAGAAAATAATTTATTATCAACGTCAGTATATAATATTCGATCCAAACGACATTGATAAATTCGATTGCGCATCGTGATAAAAGTGATCGTTGAATTTAATATCGCTGACACGATAACTTTACTTTAACTTTGAATCCGTGGTTTCGTGTAGATGACTATTTTCTGCAATTTTATGCTACGATCGATTAACCTCAGAACGAAGGTCACACGTTAAACCAGAAACACGAGAGAATCCGACTTTTTATACTTATCTTGAAGAAATTTTCCTTAGCGTGTTGCACGAATGATTAATTTTTACGCACGATATATGTATGTCATGGTCCAGATAATTTCCTCGGTTAACCTTTGATAAATATCACGTTTTTATAATTTTATCGATTAATATAATACATTGAAAGTTTCGATATTCGACATGTCATTTTTTGATTCAAGACAAATAAACTTATGATAAAACTTTGGAGTCCTAAAAATTGTTAACACCTTAGGGGATTAGGGGAAGCTTTTTAATTGAAAAAAATATATATATTAAAATAAATATATTAATTATTTTCTATTCAATTTTGTCTAGAAACAAGACCATCGAACTGATCAGGCAACTCTGGGATGATGAAGTATTGACCTCCGATGTGGAACTTTGGAAAGGAGGAGCACGAAGGGAACTTATGAAATATGAAGAGAACCTTTACGAATTCTACAAACTTGGCTTGATCGACCATGGGCAAAAAGTGTGGACATTTTGGAATGCTGTTTTTTACTGTGGTACCATTTATACGACTATTGGTAAGTTTTCTTCAAATCCTACTAACACATTTATTTCTACAAAAAATTATTTACATTGAATAAAAATGAAAAAGAAAAAAAAAAAAAAAAAAAGAAAAAAGTAATACGAATAAACGTTTATTTTCGTTGCACAAAATATTTTACATTGTGCTTTTAGAAAAATAAAATTATGTAACACGTAACAACAACAGTAGGATTCGAATAAAAATTATCATCCTGTCAATCAAAAATAAAAAAGTAATAAACAATGGGTTATCGTACTTTCCACCAAAATGATTTCTAAAACATTCGCAAGATTTATATTTCTCTTTATAGCTTACGTTAATTCACACAAGCTCGTTTGATTTGTTTACCCAAACTGTTACACTAAATCTCTCAGGATATTCAAATATACAGAAAGCGAGAAGTTAATAGATTCGTGTGCTACGAGAAACGTATATGTAATTTATAACAAGAACTAGACCATTTATCTTTTAAAATAACAATCGAAAATCTTTTAATTAAATAATGTTTAACGCGTGATTCTTTTATATGAATTTTTTCTTTTCTTTCTTGTTTTTTTTTTCTTTTTTTTTTTGTAAAAAGATAAGAAATTATTAAAAAATAACTTATATATAAATACGTGTATGTACATTTATACAGAAATATAAATTTGAATGTCGAGAGAGAGAACTTGCCCACGCGTATTATTTTCAGTAGTCTACATTACGTAACGAAAAATAGAAAATTTAAGAGAAATGATCAAGAAAAGAAAAATCGGTTTAACACGTGCTTGGAATTTTTTTAATGTGTTGTCTAAAACATTAATTAAAAAATAAAAGATTTTGATCAAATACATCTGACAGATGTTATATTTCTCATACAGATAAACTGTGAAATAAAAGTAAGCTAAGATAATTAATTATTTATCGTTATACGTACTTACGTATAGACACAAAAGTACCTTAATAGTTATTTTCTTTAGGGAAAACAAGAAAGAAAAGAATCGGGTCAAATTACTTGGGGAAACAAGTATTCACTCGAATATTTGGTCATCTTCCAAAAAAGATCTGACCTCTCTTTATTTATGTGTATCTTGGAAGTGTCTTTAGCGAGTCACCCTTTTGAGTAGGAGAATGGAAGACAGTCAGCGACATATTAAAAAACTATTTTTAGATGAGACGGCGCCATCATTTTCTTTTTTTTACATATTAAAATTTTTTGTTAAATTTATATATACATAACTTCTAATATTTAGTAATATAAAAATTAACAATACGATAAAGGAGTAATATAAAAAATATAATAGACCTTTAAAGAATAATGAGATACGAATTCATATTTAAAAATATATCTATTAATATATAATAACATATTTTATACATAGTATTAAATACTAAATTACTGAGAAGAACAATAAAGAGGGAATACCATATAGCAATATTAAAATGTAATATTAAATATGAACATTTTGTTCAGACACGCGTAAATCTGCAAATATTAACGAATAGCAAAATCAGCAATAAAATAAATTGAAAAAGGACGAAAATGTCGATTATCCTTTAAAGCATTAGGTACAAAGAGTATATCACGTGGCGCCGGCGCGTTTGGCTAAACGAAATCGAAATGTTGCTACGTAAAACGGGTTGCGGTACGTACAGGCGCGGCATCGCGACGCCAAGATAGAGCATGGTGAACAAGGTGAACAGGGTGAACAGGGTGTTGTGGTGCGTCAATTGCGGCAATTCGAACATCGCTCGATAACTCGACGACTAAATTTTCCTCCATCCTACCGGAGGACGAGTTTACGCGTTGCGTCAAAAGTAACATAACGTTTCAAAATTCACTCTGGTTAGGAAGTTGCAAGCAGCAAGTGAGCAGCAACTATTAGCGTTTTCTCTAAAAACCCATCGTGTTACCAACTTGGTATTAGTGTTGCTGCTGCTGCTGCTGCTACTGCTGCTGTTGCTGCGGCAATTTAGTAGTGGTGGGAGCAAGCTCTGGTTTTATTTCTGTCTTCCGCGACGTGCACATAACTAAACCGAAAGGATAGACAAGAATTGTGTGAATCAAATCAAATAACGAAAGAAGTATAATAAGAATTTATCTTTGTCATTATCATTTTTATAATCCCCCGCGTTTAATTTTCATTCGTTATTGTTTTTATTATGAACTCATCAGAGATAGATTAATTGAATTATTGAATATTTCTTAAATATCAATCACACGTATATAAAACGACAAAAGATCCGAAAGTAAATCGTTGACGTTGGTTGTTGTCGATGATGGAGGACAGTTACACGGTTCATCGGCGTCGCAAAGCTGCAGCTAAAAGACGTGAAAAAACGCCGGAACCATCGACGAGAATTCAACGGGTTGAAACGTCCGAGGATGAGGATGAAATTAGGAGAGCCAAGATGGAAAAAATGGCAGAGGATACTGAAAGGATGGAACAAGAATTGGAGAAAGAAAGGAAAGAGAAATCCGATGAGGAACGAGGAAATGAAATACAGGCTGTTCAAGAAGAAATTCGAGAAAAGGATATGACTATAAATGATAAAAATAATATTCTAATCGAGGATACGTCAAATGTTACGCATCAAGAAATATTTTCTACGGAAAGAACAACAACAACAACGACAACGACAACTGTAACTGATCCTATTTCGAAGCTGCATGAAATCGATAATGAAAGAAATGCAGAAGGAAATATTGATGACGTCAAAGTTGTGAATAAAACGGATAAGGATCCTGGAAAAAAGGATACTTTGAGGATAAAAGATGATGAGAAGGAATCTATCGATGAGAGGAAAGTTGAAAAACGTACGAAAAAGAGGTCGAAGGATCGTACTATTGAAAGGCATCATCGTTCTACGGATTCCAGTGAAGAAATAAGTGACGTTAGTCCTGGTAGAATGAAATCTTCTGAAAGTGTTAGACCAAGAATTAAAAAGTCTAGTAGCAGAGGAACACGAATCGTTGATGGTGAAAAATCTGTTCGCGAAAAGAATTTGTTGGACTCGAAAATTCGACCTAAAGATAAGACAGATAAAAAATCTTTACAACCCAGTGACCTCAATGAGGATGTTCTAGAGGGAGCACTGATGAAAAAGAGCGAAAGTTTTCCACCCAGATCATTGGAACGACAACCAGTTGTAAAAAGATCAGCTACTGATGTCAGAAAACAAGTGATACCTTTGAGCAACGATAGCCTAATCGAAGATTTTGCTAAAGCACAGAGGGAATATTTATTGAGAGAACGTAGTATAATGGATCCTGATTTACCTGAAGATTATCAGGACGCCAGTGACGACGTTGTAGGTATGAGAAAGAGAAAAATTGGTATGGTTCATACAGAAATTGAACAAAAAGAAATTCTCAACTCGGTCGAACAGAAACCAGTAGAATCGACTAAAAGTTCTTGGTTCCAATTATTTTGGAGAAAGAAACAAACGGATAGCACCGAGGAAGATAAACTAGTCGATGCTGTGCCAACGCAAGAATTTGATAATTCTGAACAAGAATTGTCTGACAAACCAGAAAAAGTTACTTTCTTAGATTTCCTTCGTGCACTAAAAGATGTTGCGTCCGAATTAAAAGCTTTTATGGTTCAAAATCCTACGGAGATACAAATAATCAAGAAAATGAGAAATCGTTGTATGGCTCAATTAATTTTGATTATGATTTATTGCGGTCTTGGTGCATTTGTTTTTCGATTTACCGAAGGTGCATTCGAAACATTTTACAAGTGCGGCGTGAAAAGAGTCAAGAGAGACTTTTTGGATAGTCTATGGAATTATAGTCACAATCTCAGAGAGGATGATTGGAAAAGTTTGGCTAGAAGAAAGTTAATGGAATTTGAGGAACAATTGCATACCGCTCACGAAGCTGGTGTACATACTTACAGTGGACAAAGAAGTTGGACCTTCTTAAATGCCGTCGTTTATTGTCTCACTGTGATCACTACTATCGGTGAGAAGATAATTTCATGAACGAACAAAATATATCGAATATTATCAATTTTCTAAACCGTGATATGCAAGTTTTCTATATATTTTTGATTAATCGAATCCGGACACATTTAAACGAATTAATGAACTTGCAGGATCATCTTTTTATTTGTATTTTGTCTCAAAATAATAATTTTCTTGTTTCAATTCTAATTTATTATTTAGGGTAATCTAATTAATTGGTACGTTTCGTTTGTTTTTTAGGATATGGTCATATTTCACCCAGCACTACAACCGGAAGAGCAATTACCATTGTTTATGCTATATTTGGTATTCCCATGTTCCTCATTTTGTTGGCTGACTTTGGCAAACTATTCACACGCGGTATAAAGTTCCTTTGGGCATTCGTAAGAAGGCTCTATTATACTGGAAGTTGTCGAAAAGTTCGTCGGACTGGTCCTGTACAGGTATGAACTTATTAATATAATTAATTATACTAATGTTTCTTCAACATATGAATTAATATTTCGATAAAAATATGTTAAAAGGAAGTAATGAAAGGTGTCCAACTGGTGTACGACCTAGCAACGTTTAGAAGACCATCCCAAATGAATCCGGAAGATATCGAAGAAATCCAAAAACAACAAAGTCAACAACAACAGGCTGTTTTAAATATAGATGGGAATGCACCAGACACACCCGGTACACCGGCTATGTCAACGTTTGCTATTGATGATGAATTTAATCTTCCGATATCAGTAGCAATATTTATATTACTTGGATACATCTTCGTTGGTGCAACCCTTTACAATATGTGGGAGAAATGGGGTTTCTTCGAGAGCTTCTATTTTGTTTTTATTTCAATGAGCACTATTGGCTTCGGTGATTACGTGCCAAAGGTAATAATCTTCTTCTTTTTTATTTTATATATATAAATCATTTGAATTAATTAAACTAAACACGAGATACATTTATATACATACACAGACACAGACACATACACTAATTTATTAAAAATATATTTGTGTAAACAAAAAAAAAAATACGAGCATGAGTAAAAAATTGATCGTAGTATCTGAATTATACTATTATTATTAATTGATATGATTAACAAAAAGGAAAAAGAAAAAAAATTATGTTTAATATAAAAAATTGATATTATTTAAATAATTCTTATAAATTGTTAACGGTGTGTAGCACTTTAGATAAAGCCCGCATATCCGATTTAATTTGCTTCTAGCAATTATTTTCATGCGAATGTTATAAATAAGACGCATATCATCATATCATTTATAATTAATCTCTGATTATTCCTCTCTCGCTGATTATTTATATTACATTATTATGAAATTAATTTTATTTCTGCTTTTGTTTTTCACGGTGGCGTTCAGATGGTAAGCTTGAATAAATTTCAATGTTCGTTGCTTCAATTTCTATATTACACACTATGTATTCGCACACGCTTTCCCGATAGTTATTATAGAACACTTTTGCACTCCAATTTATATGTAAAATTAATTATTATACAAGTTTGATCGTAAAAATATTCAATATAAATTTTATTTTTAAATATTAACTAATTTTATTGATTGATTTAGCATCCCATGTATATGATGTGTTCGATAATATACCTGGTATTTGGTCTGGCACTTACTTCGATGTGTATCAATGTTGTACAGGTCAGTATATATAATTAATAATTTATATATTATATTTATTTATTATTTATAATATATAATTTAATCGACAGGTGATGTTGTCGGATTCGTTTAAACAAGCGAGTCAAAAAATTGGTGCTACAATCGGCTTTGAAATTGCGGATGACGATGGTTCAGTCAAACCTGCACCACCACCACCGGTTGAAGTTGCTGATATTCATACATCTATCAAAGAATCCGAAAGCATTGAAAAAATTGCACCTAAAGCCAAACAAGAGGACGTTGATCTATAATACATTGAAAGAATTTTCTTTTTAAATGTATTCATTATTATTATTATTATTATTATTGGAGGATATATTTAATTAATTTTTACGTTCTTCCGAAAGGGCTTTAAAAGTGCGTATCTCAATTTTGAACAATTCTAATCGTCCGCTTGCTTGATTCAGATGGACTTTCGCTTCTATTATCACAAAAATATACACACCGAGTGTATTAATTATCTTTAGTAAATTGAAATATTTCACGTAACTTTTTTCATTTTATGAAAGAAAAAATGCTTAAAATAAAATTATAACTTTCCAAGGAAAGAGTATTTGATGTGAGAAAGAATTTTTTATCGATGCTATTATTTGACAGGGGACTTCAAGGTAAATGATATTTTATTCATTTTATTTCCTTTTACGTAAATTTATTCTTTATACTGTGTGTTGTGCATATAAAAGTATTATGTAGTTTATATTAAACTATTTATTTATTTTTTTCTAATTTTAATCAAACAAATAAATGACTCATTTTACAAATGCTCGAATATACGAGCTTGAAATTTCCCCATAAAGTGGCTGATAAAAAATTCTTCGTTCTGAGCCTTTTTTCTTCTTCATAAAATTACAAATGATAAAAATATTTCAATTGATAAATTTAAGTGATACACCTGCATTATATGCGTGATAGCGTGATATTTATATATGAAACAGAAAGACATAATAAGCTTTCTCGTAAAATAATTAAAAAAAAAAGTTACAAAAATATTCTCTTTTCTATCGAATAAAAGGAAGCGAAATAGAAAATTAAAAAAAGGAAAAAAAAAGAAAGAAATTAAGAAAAAAATTTCTGCACAATGTGAGCGGCCTTATTGTCGTAGTAATTTCTGCTTAATTAATTAATTAATTAATTAATTTATAAGAGAAAATTATAAGAAACATGTTTTTAAATCAACAAACAAATTTCTTCAACCACACATAATCGCGAACGTACACGTAGTAGATTTTAAAGCAGTCACATTTGTTCGTTTCGAGTGATAAGAAAACTTTGTTCGTGTCATTGAAAAAATCGTCAATGTTCTAGTCAGTGATTAGTACTGTACAGATAGTATAATTTTTAATGTTAAATAACATCGATCGTTTTATATAATATTTTTGTTTTTAATTTATTATGTGAAAACAACATAAAAATAATGGTGACTTAATGTTAATCTAATATCTGCTTTCATGCATAATATATGAAAATTAACTTATCTAATTATCCGATGTAAATTACCCAAAAAATTTACAATCATATTTATAAGAAAAATAATATTACTTCAATCAAACCGCGTCCATTGTTAATGTAAAATAGATGCATAGAATTATATGTAAATGTGAATTATTTTTCAAATATTTTATTAATAATAACATATTGCCTATTATAATTCCAATGGCTACAAATAAATATTAAAACAATGGCTTTATTTTTTAATATATAATAAATAATATAAATCTAAATAAATAGATTATTAGTTCTGACTGATTATTACGTATTTTTATTTGTCGAATGATTCTCTTTTTCTTTCTGAAGCTAATAAAAATTTTAATTTTGGAAATTAATAGTAATTTAATTAATATGTCAAAAGGTAACGATTTTGTTCTTTTTATTTCAATATTAGCATGAAAGATTTAAATATTATCTCAAAGCATCGAATTTAAACTGTAATCTTCTATCCATTAGTCCTGCGAAATATTATACAAAATATAAAAAAAATAAAAGATAGTAAAAAAAGAAGAAAATCGTGCCTTTTTAAAAGTCTACTGTATCAGCTATTTAATATTTATCTAATTCCTATGAAACAAAATTCATATTTATAAAAGCTAGTGTGCAGTTTATAAAAATGTTGAATGGGTAAAAAATTGAATGCCTATTTTTTTCTCATTATATTTTAAATGATAAATAAATTTTATGTGCGTGTAAAAATAAAATCTATTGTACTCTACCTTTCTTCTCCTATCAATATAATTATTTTATTTAATAATCCTATTAATTCATTAAAAAATACTTCAAGTAAACGTGACATTTATATTTATTATCCTACATTTTTTTCTATAGCAATTAATTATGCCTCCATCTTTTTTTTCACGTTCGAAAGTATCCTTTAAATCTATCTAAATGATTTTAAATATCCTGCAGAGCATGTAACATCAAAATATTCAAATCTAAAATGTAATATCAAAAAAATATTAAATTAAATATTAATTCATATTAAAATATTATTATATGAATATAATAAATGAAAAAATTCAATTTTTATTTAGTTCGCACTTAATTATTAATAAACATATGTTTATTTAAAAAAAACAATATGGCTACGTAACGATTCAAAATGGCTGAAGGATGACAACACGGTGCAATCAATTGAAGGAAAAATCGAATGTTACGAAGACAAATTTGGAGGGAAAATGTCTCATATTCAGTATGTCGATGAGTTGGTCAAGGAGTATTTATTATTTCGAGGATTTAGTCAAACTCTGAAAGCCTTCGACAACGATTTAAAGACCGAGAAAGAAAAAGGTTTCAGGGTGAGGAACATCACAATATAAAATATGAAGACAAATAAATTCAACAACAAATATCATTATTTGTATGCACTATCAATGAAAACAAATTAGTATATTTTTACGACACTTAAAAAATTCATTATTTAATATAAGAATTAATTTCAATTTCATTGGTCAATGTTTAAATGCAATTTCAAAACAATTACTTTTGATGCATAACCTTTTACTTTAAAGTAAGAACATATGAACATTTAAAAGGAACATTCATTTATAAGTAACTTGAATAAATAATATAAATAAAAAATTTTAATTCGTTATTCATTTTGTTTTTTTGTTTTAATAGGTTGATAAAATAGTTGACCAACTGATGCAATATATATTTACATATGATTTAACATCTTTGAGAGAATTATGGGGACACTTGGACATTAGATTGTTTTCTCGTTTAGAGAATCACTTTACTCCAGCGATAAGAAAATTAGAGAACGCTGTATTAAAAATGTATCTGGTTAATGCAGCTGTAAATAATAAATTAGATCGTATTCAAGAATTTTTTTCTAAAATGGCATCAGAATTGCAAGGACATTCAGAATGGAAAGAATGGTTTGGTACGATATAAATATTTTAATAATTATCATTTTATCAATGAATATATATAGATTTATATATAAATACATTAATATCATTTAATCTTGCAGCATTACCGTTCATTAAAAATCCAGAAGACAATCCAATTTATTCAGTACATTTTAGCAGACAATGGCAAGACACTATGGTGGTTTCTTTACATAATTTTCTTGCTACTATCTTTCAAGTAGGTAAATTTCAAGTTTTCGAATATAAGAGTCGTTAATTGATGGATTAACGTATGTTATTTATGTAATTAATTAAATGTCTACAGTGTATGCCACAACCAACATTATTAACGATAGATGAAGATACTAATAAGTTAAAACGCTTGCAAGAAGAGAACGAAGCATTGAGACAGAAATTGAATGAACCTATTAAAATAGAAACAATTGCAGATGTAAATCCGGGACCAGTACCGCAGTATCCGTCAATGGATGATGTTATGGATGATTTTTACATCATTGCTCAGTATATATTATTTGCTGACTTAGCACATTAAATAATTAATTTATACATTAACCTTATTTTTTGTTCTTTTTTTTTAGAGAATCTCCTTTAATGGAAAATCCTAAAACACTGAGGAGTTTAATAAAGAATATAGGAGGTGGTTCTAGTCCAATTTTAAATAGAAAATCTACAACAAGTGTTAAGAAACATACAGAACCTGATATGACGTCTACTAAAAGAACGAACACTAAAGGAAGATTGAATTCAGTTGCAAAAACTGAAGTAGTTGCTAAAAGGAGCATAAGTTGTGATTCTCGATTAACTAGTACTAGAAAAAGGGATTCGTCTATGGATACTACTGTTGAAAGAAAAACTAAAGAGAAGATGGAATCATCTTACATTCTATTAAGTCAGGTTAATTAATTAATAAATTATTCAGTGATTTATATATTATCATGTTATTGATAATTATTTGTATGTTATGTAAAAATATTTTTCAGGAGGAATATACAGAACATAAAGCATCCATTATTCAATGTAAAAGCAACGCGAGCGGTTCGTACGTGGCAACAGGTGATATCGATGGTGTTATCAAAGTATGGACACCAATTCCGTCACCAAAGTACGTATTTATTTACATACTAGGTAACAATATTAATCTTACATTATGTATTACAATTTTTTAAATTGTTTCTTTTTTATTTCTTTAACTAGAACCGTCACGACATTCACCTCATCTGTGACAAACGCGAATAAGGCTATAACTGCATTAGATTGGATAGCCAAAAATGAACGTTACTTTTTACATGGTGACAATAATGGATTAATCCAGTTACACGATACACGTGATTGTAAAACACTTTGGGAAATACAACACGAAGGATCAAAGATTATAACATTACTTTGCAATCCAACTGATTCTACATTCGTATGCTCAGTGACTGATTCTACGGAAAACAAATTACTTTTATATGACATTAAGTCAAAGAAACTAGAAAGAATTTTACCTACAGAACAAAATGTAATTGCTTTGTGTTCTGCGTTTAATCATAATGGACAATTGCTAATCACAGGAATGTCTAATGGCAATATATTGATTCACGATTTTAGACAAAATGAAATAATCAGTAATTTCAGTTTTCATTCAAGCGCAATCATTGATATTGAATTGATCAATGATTTTAATAATTTTTGTACACGAACCCAGGATGGAAAATTGTGTCAAAGAAGTTTGAATCATTCAGGAAAGATTTTATGGGAGAGTAAAATTAAAATAGAAAACAATGCTTATCATGGCAAATTATTTACCTTCGATCAAAGCGGAAATTATATGTTACTTTGTACACAAAACGGTGGTAACATATACAAAGTAAGCCATAAATTTATAAACGATATGTAATATAAAATTAACATTTAAATTTGAAGTTACTAAGAATATTTTATACATTACAGACACCACCTAGTATGCAAACAAAAGTTTTAGAACTCGGTGGACATAAAGGAACATTGTGTTGTGACTGGTCCAGTGCTAATCAATCTGGCACATGTATTACCGGTGGTGCGGAAGGAAAAGCAAGAGTATCGACATTACTATCACCATGATACAGAAATAAAATTAGTATATGTGTGAATTCGTGAGCGGATAAACGATTAATTGAAAAAGAAAAAAGTTAACAGAAGAAAGCAATTATGTAGATATTAATTTTGTTTATATGTAATTTATATTCCTTGCTAATTTTTTAAATCTAATTATAGTATTAAAATATAGAAATAATATATATATATACATACTATAATATATCACAAATATAGAAAATATTAGTAGGAAAGTCGAATTATTTCATAAAAAGTACAATTCAATACCAATGTATCATTTTCCTCTCTTTAGTATAATATCTAATAATATTTAATAGTATTTTATTTTTTAAAACATAATTAACTAATTGCTAGGATGATCAAATTTACAGAAAATGACTTATTAATAATATAAAAATGTAAAATGTCATCTTATATAAATTTAGTGTTAATAGGAAACCAAAAAAAAATAAGAAAAAAACATAATATGTACAGAAAACAAATGTCAAAGTCAATAAATGCAAGTCAATTTTAATACGAATGTTACCCGAGTATTATTTCAGTCATCCATTTATTTATAAAATACTATTACTTATATTGAACAAAAAAAAAAGATATAATAAATTCTTAAAAGTCTTACCTCCTTTACGAGTACAAACTTTAACAAGAAAGAAATTTTAAATGAGGTGGATGTACTGACCAACGATGGAATGGTCCTGTCATATCTAATTGCGGTGACCAATATCTTCTAAGAGCTTCATTTATTTCGGCTGGTGTTATCGGCTTGGCTGTAGCACCCTAAATATATTAAAAATATTTGTTATATTTTTATTATTATTATTTTTATTTCCTCTTGTCTTCTTCTAAAGTTGGCTCAACATATTACGAAACACCTTGTATCTAGAAAAAATAGTTAAGGTATTTAAATTAATTATTTATTACTAACCTTTCCATGATAATATGGCTTATATGTATATGGATTAACATAATGAAGTTTAAGACGATCAATGGCATCTCCATAAATTTTTGTTTGATCTTGTCGTACTAGAAAAACAAGATCAACAATTTGTGCAACTGTTTCGTATGCTAAATATCCTAAAATTATATAACCTTCTTTGGATATTGTGATTTCACCTGTTAATATTATAAATTATATTAATATATAGATGGAAAATAAGTTCTTTACATGTTAGGAAATGTGTTAATGTATAATATTATAGAAGAAAAATTCATTACCATCCATACAAATCCACTCATTAAATTTATGACGATTCTTGTTTGCGAATGATGCATTTCGTGCATTACTAAATTTAAGATAACGAGCTTCATCCATTGAACGTGACATCATTTCGGCACGAACACATCTGTTTAATTTAATTTCATCTATAAAAGATTTATTTTCCAAAAGTTCTCCGGTATTGTCTATCATTTTAAGAAATTCTCTATATGCAATCTTTGGTTTATAATTCTTTGCTTGTTCGATGTCTACAATATCATCTGAATCATCGCCTTTCACAACTTTATAGACTGAATTTTTCAGCCGTTTCATTTCTGTAAAATAGAAAATAATAACACTAATGATTTCAATTAAATATTACATACTGTATCATGTATGAATAAATATTAACTATAGTATACCTAAATATTTAATTAATCGTTGTAATTTAACTTTATCTTTGCGTAACAAAAATATAAAATCTTCTGCTCCAACAACATTAGACTTCTTCAATACTCCTCGTCTTTCAGCATTTTCACATGCTTTCCTTACAATTGCTCTCATTTGATGTAATACAACTTCTTCTATTATTTTTGCTGATTCTTTTAATGGGCTACTACAATCACCAAATCCATGCATCATTTGTCGAATTTCTATAATTATAAAATAATTAAAATTAATTGCAGTTTTTTTTAACAATATAGAATAACATAATTTTATTTATTATAAGTACAGAGTAGTGTGTTATCCATATATATGCTTAACCTATAATAATTAATCTACAAACCACTTATAAAATTATTTGAATCAGATTTATAATAACGATTGGTAGATTTGGAATCAGATGCCTCTGCCATTATTAAATAATTTAATAATTATTTAGTTTAACTAATATTACTCGAAATATTTATAATTTTAACAATGATATAGAAAAACACAATTCAAATCACAAAACACGAATCTTGTTAGTGAGACTACATTACTCAATCGATAATCAAGAATTTACAGTTACCAATCAAATATTATCAACCGAGAGATAGCAGATCACTTCTCGAGCAATTAGTGCAAAACTGTATTTTTTACTAATGATAAGTATATTTAGACAGATTTGTAGAGTAGAGATTATATGGGTTATATTTATATATATATATATGATTCGACACAGAAATTCGGTAAAAATATAATTGAAAATAAATATATATAATTACATTTACAATTGTTTTGATGCATTAAATAAATAAATAGTAATAAATATAAATAACTTATGAGTTATATAATAATTGAAATTATAGTACCTATAATTTATACATTGCATGAATCCATCATATAAAAATGTTTCTATTCTGTTTCTAAAATATCTTCTATATCTGCTTCTAAGTTAGCATCATTAGTAATTAGTAATGTCTTTTTTGATTCTGTACTATTTAATTCTTTCTTTTGTAAATTCCTAGGTGTAGGCATTGGAAATTTAGTACCGTTAACTTTAGAATTTCCTGCCAATTTAGGACTTAAATTTTCTAAACTTGAATTACTAATACTGACTGAACTTAAATAAGGATATTGTACATTTTTATTATCCTGGGTCTCTTCCTTTTCATTATCCTTTAAAATTAAAGTTGAAGGAAACATTGCTTCAATAGATCCTACAGGCTTCTTTCTGGATATAGACAGCTTAAAAAAAAATATATTATTTGAATAAATATTTATAGACAAATTTTGTAGTAAACATTTAATTATTAGTAGTAGGATTATTCCTAGATTACCTGTTTTTCTATTTTTTTAGAAATTTCTGCTATTTTTTCAGCTTGCGTCGTCTTTAATATAATATTATCAACGCTAGAAGATTTTCGTTTTTGAATTGCTTGTACCTTTTCATCGGACATGCTTTCAATAAAAATAAAAGTAAAATATTATAACAAACGTGTACTTGTAGTAAATAATAGTTAATAATCTATCGTAATAAAATACCTTGAAATATTCCAATCGCTATCATTTAGTTCTGTTTGCTGAGATGAAGATGATAATTCTTTATCGCTCCTATCCTTGAGATTAAAAAATACTTTCTTTTTAGTCGAACTACCAACTGATACTGTTGTTGATTTTAATGCACCCTTATTGTTTTTCGGTGAAATAATAAAACTTTGTGTCTTCGCTTCTTGCATCTTTGTTAAACCAGTTGAGTCGTTTCGCTTTGGTGTAGATGTCTTCTGAAGTTCCCCATTCATAAATGTTATTATATTTGAAGAAGTTTCTTCCGTTTCGTTTTTTTCATTTCTATGCAGATCTGTCACAGACATTGTAGTGTTTTGTGAGTTAACAAACTTTGAAAATATTTCATTTTGATTAATTTCACTATTCTCCTTGTAGTCAACATTTTCATTCTCTTTCGGTACAATCGAAGACTTTCTTGGAATTTTAAATGTATCACGCGTGCTCAAATTTTTATACTCCTCATCTTCTAAATCCATTTGTACTTTTTTTGGTGATATATCTAAAAAATTATAAAGAAAATATTAAATTATTCTATGTATGCAAATATAAAGGACATTAAATTTATACTAACAAGAATTTTTTGGTATATTAAATGTTTTCATAGCTTTCGACTTAACATTAGTTACAAGTATATCTAATGGTGACTTTTTAACTGACTTGGATTGATGCGATATGTTACTTTTAACAGAAATTCTGCGAAGAACTTCCTTAAGTATGTTATGCTTTATTTCATTATATTTAAGATGTTTCTGTAAACATAAAAATAATCATTAAATTTGTTAAACAAGAATACTTTTGATTTAATATTAAATTTACCTTAGAATAGATACTTTGATGATGTCGAATAATTTTCATTTTTTGTTTATACGATGCTTCAGGTATCTCATTCCATTCTGGATCAATTCCCAGATCACGTAATTTTTGGTGAAACGTTTCTAGTATATTTTTTTTTAATTTTCCAAGAGAAAAGCTATCCTTTTGAGAAGTCTTCATCGATTCAGGTAAAGAAGATATTACTTCATTTTTATTCGATGATACAATGTTTTTTTTAACACTGATAGCATCTGAATCAATTTCCGTTTCAGATTCTGTTGTAGTATAGCTTGATGTTGCAGAACTTATAGCTTTGGTATCAAGGAAATTTTTTTTAGACGTTTTATTATTTTCTACATTATTTCTACTAACTTTAGAATCAATGCTTTCTAAACTTGACTCCATAGATTCATTGTTATCATTATTATTTAAAATACTTGGAATACTATCGCTATTGGAATGAATCTTAATGGAATCATTTTTGGAATGTTTTTGTAAAAGTTTTGGTTTACGATTCATCTGATTTTCATTTTTTAATTGAGATACATTGACTACGTTGAGACTTTTTAAAGATTTATCAGCATCTTTTGTTTCATGATAATTTTGTGAAATTTTTGGTACTGATAATAATGATTCAATTTTTGATCTCTGCTTTAATACACTATCTGCATTTTCAATATTAATTTTTTCTCCAGCGCCATATTCTGTAATTTTTGTATTTAGAAAATCTGTATTTTTACTATATTGTACCATAGGTGTTACAATATTATCTGTTTTTTTATCAGTATTAAAATATTTATTTACATCCGTATGTATTAATGAATTTTGTAAACCATGAGACAACGAACTAAGCTGTTTACTTTGTTCTATTAAAATACTCGATTGATCTTTAGATTGTTTTTCTAAGGCATTAACTTTAAATTCGTATTCGGCTTTAATAAATTCCGATGCCTGTTGCGTTAATTTTAATTCCATTGTTAATTTTTCGATATCTAAATGATGCTGACGATCCATCTGTTGTATTTTAGATCTCCAATAATCCTCTTGTGTTTTAAGTTTGTCCTGCATTTTTTCTATATCTGGAGTAAGCTAAAAATGATATAATATAATATTAACACAACATGCATGGAATTTAAATATATTATTTACTTCTATATATATATATATACTTTTTCAAGAAGTTGATTTCTTAATCTTTCTATTTCTTTTTCTTGTTGACTTACTAATAATTTAACATTTATCTCAGGTACATTGCTGTGTACTTTATAAGGGCTTTCATTTCTATGCCTTAAATTCTGTAAAAAAATACAAGAAGTTTTACAGCCAACAGATTTTAACAGATGTTTAAATATGTTACTTATATAAATAATTATTTCAAACCTACATTGATTTCTGCTAAAAGTAAACTTTTTAAATCATTTATTTCTTCATTATTTTTTATTTGTTGTTTTTCTATTAAATCATATTTATTTACATTATATCTAATACTATCACTTTCACTTTCGTTTTCTTTATCCTTGTTATCTATTTTAATACTATTCGATATTTTATCCGATTCATTTCTTATTACTTTTTCGGCACGATTAAGTCGTTCTTTTAACATTTTTATCTCGTTATGCAATTTTTCAGTCTCGGTTTTATAATGATCATGTACAGGTGATGTTTCCGTAGATAAATCAATCATATATGAATGACGACGAGTTATATGCGCTTTAACAAATGTATTTGAAATAAATGACTTAGGACAATGCGGACACTACAAATAAAATAAAATGTATTAGTAAAATTAATAATTTCTTAATGTAACAATATTATATAAAATTAACAAATTTATATATTTTACTTTATGTATTTCGCCATTAGAATCTCCAATTTTTGTTTCAATCATTCTACTCCTTTCTTTATTCTTATCTTTTAAGTTTTTTATTATTTCTTCCAGAGCGTTCATTTCTTTTCTAAGCTTATGATTATCTTCGATTTTCAATTTCAACTCATCCTTCAATATTATTACACTTTGATCTAAATACTGTTTACAATAAAGCAAATATTCTACAGCTAATTGTGCAAGGTGAAATACTTTAACAAAATTAGAATCTAATATTTTTAAATCGTATTCATTTTCCAAATTATAATTAATAACGTTATTAATATTTTCATCTACGGTTACAAAATCTCTTTCTATTATTACTCTGTCTATGTCGATGGAACCTAAAATGTAAGCTTAATGATAGTATAAATGAATACAAGAGTTATTGCTAAGAAAAGTGCAATTATTAACATACCTATACGATTCCAATCGACATGAACCCTAGATCTATGCGTGTTGAAATGAAAACCTGATTCTTTGGCAAGTTTTGGAAAATTGTGACACCACTTAGTACCAATATGAAATGAAAATGCCATTGTTCTATTTACAACTATACTTTCATTAACACATTAAATCTTGATACACTTTATTTAACTATGATATATTTATTGAATAACATAATCCAAAATTATATAAAATAGTATAACTTATAATATCAAGTTTTTTAATTATTAACATATTCAAGATATTTAAATATATACATATGTATGTATGTTTTATACAATAAATCTTTTGGATTTATAAACTAATACATTTTTTGTAATCCATACTATGTAAGTAATGTAAACAAATTTAAATACATAAAAATCATTAGGTTACCTTTGACAGGTGTCTCATAAAAAAATGCCATCTGTTGGTTGCCGCGCGAACAAAATATCAATTATGAAAGTGCAACAGATTATTAATTATTTTTTTTTTGTGCACATTTACACTCTACTCGACAACTAAAATTATTAGAAGTATCTGTATGCATAATTTAAATATTTGTTTCATACATGCATATATATTTTATTTTTTAAGAAATTATTTGATAAATCTAAATGTTTTATTTGTTTTTTTTAAAAAATACAATATGTCAGAAGGACCAAAAGAAAGTGAATAATAATTAAAAATGCAAATTAATTTAGATTGAATTTAGCACAGCCATTCGCCCGATAGTACTTGCGTTACATGATTGAAATTTTTCGATATATCGCAAGTAATACCGACCCAGGTCTCACCGCGAGGAGGTTGCTGTGTTCGGAGACCCCCGGGCTAAGACTCTACTTCTAGTTTAATTTTAATTAATTCATTTCATTATAATCATTTATTAGAAAGAAATTTCAAAAATTCAACACGAAAAACGAGCCACAAATTTTTTCATCCTACTTATTATTAAAGTTGGATGAAAAATCATGAACATCGTTTTAAATCGACCTGCTTACCCGATTAACATTCTAAAATTATCGCAAACATTCAAACGCTTTGACGTAGATATTTGATTGAATTACAAATATAAAATGCAAGTTCTTACTCAACAAATGCAAGAATGTAAACGTTTGGATTTACATTCGATTGAAATTTACAATGTAACACGCAAGTTGTTACAATACGAACACGCACGCATTGATGTGCACTGAAGTGCATCGAGTATTATTTTAATAATAATAAGAATTCGCAATGTTATAAAAAAAATACCCCTCTCATATTATTTTAAAACCTGATATTAAATATTTTAATTTATCGCAGAATTATCTTATTATTATTATTATTAAATCTACATTTTAATCTTTTTTTTATAAGATTAAAATAATATAAAAAATTCTTGTCGCATTACTCATCTTATTATCTTATCATCTAATATATTATTCTAATTACGACTAATCCTCTTCAGATGCTATTAACAATATTGCTATCTGTGAACAGAAACAATCCAAAAAGATTTATCGATGAAAATCAGTAGTCATCCGTGAAACTGAAATAAAAATTTCCTGAAATTAAATCCATATTAAATAAATACTACAAATTTGTTCACATACACATACATTCATACATTCATACACTTAACGAGAAAAACCAACACCACGACTACTATGAGAGACCATAAATTATAAAAAGTGGAATAGAATCTTGCCAATATCGATGATCCTAAAACAAAAATTAATTTTATATTATTATATATAACTTATATATATAATTTTTATTAATTTCTTTTTATATCATTAATGATAGTACAATATTACAAACCTTGAGATACTATTGTAGAAATTGATTTAAATATCCATTGATAAAATGGTATTTTGCAATATTAATCCTTAAAGCTTGAAACAACAATACTTTCTGTAACAAAAAACTAGATAAAAAGGGCATGTGTGGGAAAATAAAATTCGACATATAATCCGCGACCATAACTTTTCAATTAAGTTATTTAATAAATAATGAAATTGAAAAAATAAAGAATTTAAATGACCAAAAAGTGGACATTACGAAATACCGAATTCTCGATGCATTAGAAAATGTTTTCTAATTTTAAACAAAAGTGAATACGAACAATTGCATGTCTTTGATGCATGCTTTTCTAAATATAAAAATATATAAATAAAAAAATATTTCAATTTCATACAAAATAATTAATCGATTACTACAATTACAAATATACATAAGAAATTATTCAAGACACATTATGAAAAACTTAAATAATTGTGAATATATCACAATATTTAAAAAAATAATTAACGTCGCGTTTAAAGGAAACAAAATGAAAAATATTGCACCTTACGTCGTATTACAAAATGCATACGCAATTATGCATATTACCATAACAATAACCATAACGAGATCAAAT
>NW_014569636.1:0-441 GCF_001313835.1 Polistes canadensis | reverse complement strand
ATATGCACTCTTCAGTGCATTCAATAAGAATGATTCAAATTTTTTTTTTATTTATTTGTTACTATTAAAAAAAAAATCAACGACCATATATTCAATAAGAAAGAAATGTATAAATAGGATAAAAGACTATGCAAAGCAAAATGAAAACAAGAATCTGGTAACTATTAGGATGCAATAAAAAATACATTACATTACATATATTCAATAAATTATTATATCTTGGAAAAAAATTGAAATATATTGAATTGAAATGAATTGAAATATATATTGAAACATTTAAAATATTTATTTATTATATACTTTGATTAATGTGTTTATTAATTCAATTTGAATCAYTMTGAATRATGAAACCTTTATTTTGTGTCCTTATCTGCATTCTTAAATGCAGGAATGTCCTCTTCTTCCATCGTTGTATTCAAATGCACTATTTGTGCAAGCTGC
>NW_014569635.1:591925-593958 GCF_001313835.1 Polistes canadensis | reverse complement strand
TATATTTTATATTTTATTTAATCTTTTATAACTAATATATATATGCGAATAATAATAATAATTAATCTATTCCATATTTTTCATTCCTAATTATCTTTCTCTCATTTGGTTTGTTTATTCAATATTTTAGAGAAGAGAGACACAAGAATTAAGAATACTAATCGAAAATTGTGTGGCTTGTCGTCAAGGTGTGGTCGGTGAGTGAAGTGTTTCGTATAAGACACCCGTTATATAAGAATTATTATCTTATTGTTAGAATATATAGTTCAGAAAGATTAAAAATGTAGAATATATATATATCATAATTAGATTGATAGATAAACGAGATAAAAGATTAACCAAACTTTCTCGAGTCTTATTTCATATTTTCTAAACTTTCCAAAAAAAAAAAAAGAAAAAACATTAAAAAGAAAAGAACGAAGAAAACATTTATATCTATTATTTTAAGATCAAAGATCGAACGTTGTATCTTAAGGGGGGGAACAATAAAAAAAAGCAAGAAGAATTACTATAATAATTGAACGTACGTCAATAAACAATATACTTGCAATACAATCAATTTCTTTTTTGATTTAAAATCATTCTAAATATTCTAGTACATTAATTTCACATATTATTATCATAAACAAACTATCCGACAATTGATTACTTTTGTTTTTTTTTCTTTTTTTTCAAAATAAATCAAAAACATTCATTTTTAAATAAAGATTATTATAATTATAGATAATTAGAAATATATATATATATATATATGTTACCGTCAAAGCTAGAAATCAGGCATTACTAGTAATTCCTCGGCATTACTATGAATGTAAAGAGCCTTTAAACAAAGTTGGAAATAAGACTTTTTGAAGAGTTTTTCCTAAGCATCGAACATAATACTTTGTGAACTTTTTCTGATTAATTTATTACTCGATATGGTATTCTACGCGTAGACAAAAGAGTGCACTTTAATTTAATATAAAAATCATCAAAATTCATTTGCTAAAAGTACAAAAAATATTTACCAAAACTTTTCAAAGAAATTGCAAAGATGCACAATTTACAGCATTGCATTCTCTAACATTTTCTGATCTGTACATGCTAAATTTATAACTCAATATGGTGTTCTACGTGTAGACAAAAGAATGTTCTTTAATTTAATATAAGTTTCATCAAAATCTATTCACTTTTAGTATAAAAAATATTTACCAAAACTTTTCAAATAGAAATATCAAAGTTGTACAATTTATAGCATTGCAATCTCTGATATTTCTTTGAAAATGGTTTTTACATGTATGGGTTGTTTTAAGGGGAAGGGGTTGCGTATAGCTGTGTATATCTGTGCCCAAAAATGTATTTTTTTCAACGTTGTTTAAATAGTAATTTGATATTCTATAGGATATCAAAGTATTATGTTAGATGCCTAGGAAAAACTCTTCAAAATTTACATTCATTGTAATGCCTGATTTCTGGCTTTGACGGTAACATACATATATATATATATATGAAAATAAACTTTTGTCGAGGAATTATAATACAAATGAATAGTTTGATGAAATTTATAATCAACAAGTTAAGCATTTTGTCTCTCCTGAGCGGTGATGGTTCCTCCAATAGTATCAACAACAACAACAACAACAACACCACGACAAATATCCTGCAACTACGAATCACCGTGTTATCCTGGAGTTCAGTGTCAGGATTCATCAAGAGGACCTATTTGTGGTAGTTGTCCAAGAGGTATGACAGGTGACGGTCGTAATTGTATGAAGGTAACAACTTGTCTGGACAATCCATGTTTCCCTGGTGTACGTTGCGAGGATCATCATCATGGTTATAGGTTATGTATATATATATATATATGTATGTCTATATACATTTTCTTCTTACATAACCTATAATGATAAATAAACATTTATCAAATAATCGGATACGTTACCATAATTATTTAGATGCGGCAAGTGTCCAAATGGATATCACGGTAATGGTGAACGTTGCGAACGTAGAAGAAACCCTTGTGATTCTCGTCCCTGTTATACTGAAGTTGAATG
>NW_014569635.1:587205-590860 GCF_001313835.1 Polistes canadensis | reverse complement strand
AAAAAAGAAAAAATCAACAATAGAATTAAATTATTCAGTATAATCAATTGTGAAATTTGTCTTCGTGATAGATGCGGAAGTTGTCCAGCTGGTTTCACAGGTAATGGTACGTCATGTCAAGATTTGAACGAATGCGAGTTAGCACGTCCTTGTTTTCCTGGTGTACGATGTACGAACCTACGTCCTGGATTCAGGTGTGAATCCTGTCCTCCAGGATACACAGGTTCGACGTTCGAAGGTGTTGGTATTGAAATGATTAGGAATCGAAAACAAATCTGTCGTGATGTCAACGAATGCGAGATTAATAATGGCGGATGTGACATACATTCAGAATGTATTAACACAGAAGTACGTAAAAACATATATTTACTGTTTTTATTATTGAACCTAATCGACTGGATAAAGACGAAGTTCACGAAGTTTTCTAATTGATTTTCCAGGGTTCTTACAGATGCGGACCCTGTAGGAATGGTTTTGTCGGCAATGAGACAACAGGATGTCGTCCTAGTCAAGAACTTTGTCCGGACATGTCGACCATTTGTGATTCAAATGCCTACTGCATTTGCATAAGTTTGAACGATTACATGTGTAGGGTAAATATGATTTAACCAAAATTCTCCCTTTCCCTACTAGGGAAAGAAATACAGGTAGCCTTTTTATAACACGGTAAATAGGTTCCTACGACCTAAAATTCATTATTCCTTAGCGTCATTATTTAAAGGTAATTTAATTTTTAAATATGTTAACCAACCATTGTATTATCCAGTGCTGTATCAAGATCTGTCGGAATTTTTGTTTCTATCGCGTTAGATCGAAATTGTGTTAAAGGATACCGTGTTGTAGGATGGTTACCGCAATTAATGAAAATGTGTTAAAACGAAACTGTGTTATATTATTCCATATTGTAAAAGGGTTTAACCTGTATATTAATTTCAGTGTCGAGTAGGTTGGGCTGGTAACGGACACTATTGTGCATTGGACACTGACAGCGATGGTGTCCCGGATAAAACCTTAAACTGTCACGATCATTCCTGTAGAATAGACAATTGTCCTTTGGTACCTAATAGTGGTCAAGAGGATGCTGATAATGATGGTATAGGTGATGCTTGCGACGAAGATGCCGACAACGATGGTATATTAAATTCATCGGACAATTGTCCTTGGGTACATAATCCAGGCCAGGAAGACAACGATCGTGACGGATCGGACGGTATTGGTGATATCTGCGACAATTGTCCATTTGTTAACAATCCGCGTCAATGGGACACCGATGGCGATGGTATTGGTGATGACTGTGACGATGACATCGATAACGATAGTAAGTACAAATTGTTTTTCAATTAATTCAGTAATTCAAGATGATCCAATCGAATTGTTGTAATAACAATTCGTCTTAAGTTAAAAACTGTTCAATCCTAACCTAACTTTCGTTAACCTAACCTAACTTAACTTAACCTAACCTCAAAACTTTTTGTTCCTTTTTTTTATTTCCGTTAGACATTTTAAATCACGTGGACAATTGTCCTAAGATAAAAAACAAGGATCAAATCGATACCGACAACGACGGGATCGGTGACAAATGTGACAATTGTCCTTACATGCCTAATCCTGATCAAAACGATCGCGACGGCGACAACGTTGGTGATTTATGCGACAACGACAACGATCGTGATTTGGATGGCATACAAGACGATCGGGACAATTGTCCTAACGTTGCAAATCCTGGCCAAGGTGACATTGATCGGGATAGGATCGGTGATGCCTGTGACGATGACATTGATGGGGACATGGTAAAAAATCTTCGTGACAATTGTCCTTTCGTTTATAATCCATATCAAGAGGATATTAACAAGGATGGTATAGGTGATCTTTGTTGGAACGATTATGACAACGACACCGTCATCAATTATCTCGACAATTGTCCTAACAATAGTCAAATATGGGCCACGGATTTTCGTAAATACGTTACCATCAATTTAGATCCTAGCGGTGATTCCCAAGAGGATCCATCTTGGATAATACGTCACAACGGTGCTGAAATACAACAAACACTTAATAGCGATCCTGGATTTGCCATAGGTCAGTTATTTCATCGTTAAATTCATGCATAATTATTATTACGTTATAATTCGGATAATCCAATATTGTTGAAGTCAATGAAATTTTACTTTATAAGCAAGTAAAATATTATTCAGTTTCAAGACTCGCGAACATTTGGTGTTCACATCCTGTAATATTATTATTATTATTATATTCTACGTAGGACCTGACGTATTTGCCGGGGTCGATTTCGAGGGTACATTTTACGTAGACGACGACAACGATGACGATTACGTTGGCTTTGTATTTTCTTGCCAAAGCAATCGTAGATTCTACGCAGTAACGTGGAAAAAAGCTGATCAACCGTATTGGGAAACTACACCGTTCCGTGCTATTGGTGATTCTGGTATCCTCCTAAGGCTCGTTGACTCGGAAACTGGACCCGGTGTAATACTTAGAAATAGCCTTTGGCATAATCAAGACGTGCCTAATCAAATGAAAATATTATGGAGAGAACCAAGCAAATATGGTTGGAGACAAAGGGTACCGTACAGGTGGCAATTGTTGCACAGACCACACGTAGGTTTGATCAGATTTTGGCTTCATCAGGGCAACAAACTTATCACAGATTCGGGAAACATTTATGATTCCACTTTGCAAGGTGGCAGGCTTGGCGTTTATTGTTTCTCACAGGAAAGAATCACTTGGTCCGATTTACTCTATACCTGTAAAGGTATATTTCAATTTGTTACAAGTTTAATTTATTTATTTAAGTTTATATATATTTATTTTGTGTATTATACAACTTATCTTATCTTCTTTCAGATTCCGTTCCGCAAGAAGTCTGGAACGATTTACCGGTTGACTTGAAAAAACAAGTTATAGTGGAAAACACTAGATACCAAAATCATCATCCTGATACTTCTTCCCATCGTCGAATGAAATATATCGATATATATTAAGAAAAAACAAAAAAACAAAAAAAAAGTCAATAATTATATCTGCAATAACTTTTATGGGTTTTCTAAGAAACGTTTGTAAACGACTAGGAACTATCATTCTCTACCTCCCTGATATATATATATATATATATATATTTCTTTTTTAAAAAAAAACTATATAACATATTAAACGTAATACATAATTTAAAGATAAAAAAAAGAAAATGGTTTAATTTTTCTTCACAAATATCCTAAAAATTTAATACAAATAAAAACATAAGTGAATTCTATGATAATTACGAACTATATATTTATAAACCTTTTCTATTATTTTATATTTGACTTAACTCTATCGAGCTTTGTAAACATTTTTATATATTTATTAACAGAATAAAGAAAGAAAAAAAGATTAAATTCAATGTAAACATTTGTATACACTTTTTTTCTATTTTTAAAAGGAAATAACGAAATCTATCTTACCGACCACCATCAACACAAAAATTTACTATTATCGATAGTCGGTAAGTATAAAAATATACTATACATTGATAATTTTCAAAACATTATATTTGAATATTAAATTGAAATTTTATTATATTAGCCATTAAAATCTGATGGATTAATAATAATAATAATAATAATAATAATAATAACAATAATAATAATAATAATAA
>NW_014569635.1:583802-586630 GCF_001313835.1 Polistes canadensis | reverse complement strand
ATATGTATAGTATAATAGAACGATTAAAAATTAATAGTGATATTCGTTAGATCAATAAATTCGTAAAATTCGTATATCGATTGTATATATTTTTTACAAAACAAAAACAAAAAAATAAACGAAAAATAAAATTAAAAAAAAAAAAGCAACCAACCAACTAAGATTTCAATCATTCTTTCGTTCGTTCGTTAATTAATTCTTTCGTTACCTCAGTGACCCCATATAAAGGTCGTCCAGGTAAAAATCCTGTATAAAGGATTAACCCATATAGGGGTTGTACTACTATGAATTACTATGAAACGATACTCACGCTAAAAAGCATCCCATAACGAAAGGATTAATACATTTTAAGATGATAATAATAATAATAATAATAAATCTAATATAAATCCCAATAGGATAGATTAATTATGCTGACATTAGATTAGAGAGAGAGAGAGAGAGAGAGAGAGAGAAAGAGAGAGAGAGAGAGATGATAAATTCGAATTTGAAATTACGATTATCTAATTTTAATTGAAAAATGTCTTTTAAATCAATCATTTTGCATAAAAGTTTACGGAAACTTTTCTTCTTCTTCTTCTTCTTTTTCTTCTTCTTCTTCATCTTCTTCTTCCTCCTTTTTTTCTTATTATTATTATTTTCGATTTTATTATTTAAATTTCCTATGTATTTTTTCGTGTCGATACAACGTTCGAATAAATGCTTATTATTTATATTATTAGCATTAAAATAATTAATAAAACATTATCGATTGATATCAGATTTGTCGATAATTTATTTAACTCTTTCGTTACTCGCGACTCATATACGGAATCGTTCATGCATAGGGGGTTCCCCATACGAACAACTGATACCCCATATAAGGGTCGTACTATGAATTTCTTTCTATGGAACGATAATACTCGTGCAACGAAAGGGTTAAGTTAAATAGGTTTAATTATGTAATTAACTTTAAAATTAAATATTGTTAAGTACAATTAATTAATTAATTGACTGACTAATGCGAATATAATCAATATAATAACAATAATAAATGTGCCGATGAAAATTCTCTCCTAGCTAAAACAATAAATTATTAAAAATCTACATTCGTGTGTGTGTAATTATTATTATTATTATTATTATTAAAGGACAAAGATACTTAATTTTTTTTTCTTTCTTTCTTTCCTTCCTTCCTTCCTTTCTTTTTTTTTTTTTTTTGTTTAATTTAATCATTACGCCTTATTACTTAACTATTTACACTAAGGAACGAAGATTACATCATCTGATCACCGAGCTAACGTATAATTTATAATAATCAAGTATACCTTCCTTTTTTTCTTTTTTTTTTTTATATATTTCTTCTTCTTTTTCCTCGGAGAAGCATCGAACGTTATTTAGCTTAATATATTATCTAACGTATGTAACGAATATATATAATGTATATGTAACGTATTTATCCTATTAATGTATTTATCAATTTCGTGCACACTTTTTGTCGCATAACTTTGCGATGTATGTTAAAACACAATAGAGAAAGATAAAGATATAGAAAGAGAGAAATATACAAATAAATAAAAAAACAATGTTTGCGTTCTTATTCCACTTGTCGTGAACGATTATTAACGGGTTCAAAACAATTCGTGCAATTTATATTTAATATATTTATCTATTAATGCATGTATTCGGTTTAGTGCACTTATTTTTCACTTATTTTCCAATTAAATAGAAAGAGAGAGACAGACAGACAGAAAGAGAGAGAGAGAGAGTAGCATAATAATATGCATAAAACAATTTTGTTTGTTACGTTCTTATTCCTCTTGTTACGAAGATTGTTAACGGCTCAACTCAATTCAATTTAACTCTTCTTTGCATGATTTTTTCTCTTTTTTTTTTTAAAATAAATCAGGGTGATGTAATTAATGCTCTAGATCAGGGCTTCTTAAACTTTTGTCATTGATTTATGATTGCGAGTTTCTTGACGACCCCATACAAATATTACTGCTGTCGGTGGAGATAGCTCAAAACCTTCAACAAATGCACGTGTCTAGACGCTGCAAGTCCACTGTATTCCGCCAACTCTAGTGATGTTATAAAATGGTATATATAAATATTTGACATTAAAATCTCTCGCGACCGCAGAATTTTGCTACGCGACCCATAGTTTAAGAAGCCCTGCTCTAGATTAAAGGAAAAATATTTTTAAAAAAATCCTAGTGCTATTTTTTGACAACTGCGTTTTGTTGTACGCAATAGTAGTCGCTTAAAAAGTTGCCAGCAACAACAAATATACAGTACAAGGGTTTTGAGTACCTTTTTTTCTTGACTAAATATTATGATTGAAATTTCCATCATCATGCAAAGAAGGGTTAAATTTGACTTTGACTTTGACTTGATTTTATTACTTGACTTCGACTCGATTTGAGTAATGTCGTGGCAGTGGTTGCTCAGAAACTGGCTGATTAAGGCAGTTGGGGGCCACCCTTCCTAAGGAAGAAGAGTCTCGTTTTTATTCTCTTTTTTTGCTTTTTTGTTTTTCCCCTTTCTTTTCTTTTCTTTTCTTCTTTTATTTAGGTCACATTATCTTCCTCGAAACTTATTGTTCATGAATGCATGACAATATCTGTCGTCGTATGCATTTATTCGCTCATATAATTCATTTATTTATTCATTCATGTTTTGTTGTAACGGGGGTTCGATGATCGACGCTCATCAACGAATTTCACTGTTAATTTCTTTTTATCTTTTTTCTTTCTCTCACTGGAGAGAAATTTTGTTTGAATTAGAGAAAAAGAAAAACGGACAAAAAATATGGAAAAGAAAAATATATATATATATATATATATATA
>NW_014569635.1:577803-582137 GCF_001313835.1 Polistes canadensis | reverse complement strand
TTTTTGGTCTCCATATAACGCGGTACGAATGATGTGATTTGTACTAAAATCTGTGTTTCTTATAGCGCTGTTTCCATACAACGCGCTACGAATTAGCTTGGTTTGTACGGTTAAATCCGAATTTCTTATAACACGGTTTCCATATAACGCGGAACGCACTTACCGCGTTAAAGGAGGTTTGACTGTATATATAATATTTATATAAGAGATAGTTTTTCTTGTAGGAAATTATGCGATTTAAACCTTTCGTTACTAGCGACCCTCATATGGTGCAAACGAAACGAAAGGATTAAAAAAACATAGTTTCTTTAATTATAATTATTATTATTATTATTATGTTACTATTATATTATTCATGGAAGAGAGAGAGAGAGAGAGAGAGGAATCAGAAATTTTATCGCCACACGTTCGTTTCATTTATTTTGTTTTTGTTGTTGCTGTTATTGTTGTTGTTGTTGTTGTTGCTTCTTTTCTTTTTTTTTTGGTTTCTTTTTCTCTCCTTTTGGTATTTAACAACGTGGAAACGGCAGCTGTGATATGTAATAATATAAAAGCCATTTATAGAATGACTTCTTTTATCAACAATTTCATATCATTGTGCGTGTGTACGTGTGTAGTATGTGATGCGTGGGTGTATCTATGTATATATGTATTACTTTTTTTTGGTTTCTTATTTAATATCTCTGATAAATAAAAGAAAAATGTTCTCAATGATCGATCTCATCGATCCAAAGAGTATTATTATTATGTATTATGTATTACGTACGTATGTATATATATATATATATTAAAGTTTAGAAAATAAGAGGAATATGACGTAAGAATGATTAAGTTTTAGATAAGACCATTTCAAAAGTCCAAAGATAATAATAAAATAGAAAGATAGAGAAAGAGAGAGAGAAAGAGAAGCGAATTTGGTATAAATTTGTTACCGTTAAAGTATACACAATTCGTTTAATTAATGAAATAACTAAATAATATATGAATTAACGAGAAGTAAATAATAATTAAAATATTCAATTGAAATTTCATCCGCGTTTAATAAAGTCTGCTCTTTTATTTTTAAAATAATCAATACAATACTCGAAGTTATTCGTTCTTATAACTTCTTGTACTTTGTAAACCTATATTCTATTAGTCCTGTTGTTCTATTGGATCTAATCTGTGTATCAAATTTCATTTGATACATAAAACTTTAATTACTAATTCAATTTATATATTACTTTGGTAATGTATGTAATTCTATCTTATTTCACATATTTTAACTGGTCTCGGTATAATTATTTCATATATATAATTAATTATTTCATGAAATAATATGAATTTGTTTTCATGAATATATTATAACGATAACAAATTGATCCTCTCTTTTCGCTTAATGAAAATGAATAATTTTTCTATTCGTCAAGTTAGCACGCATTTTCTAACATCTTTTACATGTTCCCTCTTTCTTCACAACCTCAAATAAATGTATGTATTTTAATGATTCAGACCCGATATTGGTTCTGGTCACCATGCTTCCGTATAACGAACATCAAATTCTTGCAAAGCCGGTAATCTTTTCTTCAACGATTCAAAAGTCTGAGCTGATAATTTGGTGCTGTTTAAATTAAGTTTTCTCAAATTGGTCAGAGCTGGAAATGTAAAAAGAAAAAGGGAATTTAAGAATGGTATATGGTTTTTTTATGGTTTTCTTTTTTATCATTGTTATTATAATAATAATAATAATAATAATACTTACAAGCTAAAGTAGAGATGCCTTTGTCGGAGACCGGTGTTTCGCATAGATTTAATACCTGCAATTTTTGCAAGTGTTCGCTGATCATTTGCAATCCGGCATCTCCAAATTGAGTAGCCCAGAGGTTCAAATACCTCAATGCTGGTAGTTTGATCAACTGTTCGGCACAGGCAGATGTAACCGATGTAAACGCTAAACTGAGACATTCTAAATTACCTAATGCACGTCCACCAAGAAGGAGAGCAACGTCAGCATCTGTTGCTCTTACTGGAAGCGTTAATTTTTTTGGACCACCTTTTTGTTGCTGTTGAATCGATATTAAAAAAAAAAAAAAAGAAGAAGAAGATGTTATTAGTAAATACCTAATGATAGTTTTATTTTAAGATTGATGATAATTATTGGGTAGACGAGGGGTGAGTTAAGAATAAACCAAAAATGTGAGATAAATATAAGTGAAATAATGATAAGACATTGTAAAAAACTTTGTAAGTTGTGCTGATTAAATATATATATAGTAAATACCTAATTATTATTAACTATACCTAATTATTAATACTATATATATATATAACCTAATTGTTATTTACTATATATATATATATATATAGTAAATACCTAATTATTAATACTATATATATATGACCTAATTGTTATTTACTATATATATAGTAAATACCTAATTATTGCGTTAAAATAAAATATCTGACAAATAAATAATCAACATTTTACAAATGAATAAATGAGATATGTAAAAATATATGAACAAATCTTACCAATTCTTGTAAATTCCTTTGTCTTTGACAGAGCGCAGCATAACGAGTTTTACCAGAGGAAGTAGATTCGAGGGCATTGACTATCTGAAGCCTAGCTTCTTCGTTTGGCAGTAGACGCCACTCGAGCATAAGGCAAAGTGCTTCTTGAGCAGCACCGCATCCTCTGACAGCAAGAAGAATACAATCGTCTTTGGCTTGTTTCATCAACGAACCGACAAATCTTTTTCTTCGACAACAACATGCCAGGAGTGTAGTTAGCTGTTGGATATTATTTTGATAAATCATTTCTTTATTTTTATTAAAAGATAATGAAAAATTAATTCCCTTACCATTTCACCAAAAAGTTCACCACGATCGGGACAAGCTGGACTAGATGGTGCAGCTATGTGAAGCCAACCAGGTCGTGGTTCTCTAACCGGAAGTAGAACTTGATGAACCGTACATCTGGAATCTTTAGCCAAACGTCGTATTGCACGGCTAAGAATTGACTTCTGTACTTCTTTAACGGTGAGAGCTTCTTCGGGAAATGGTACAGGTTGTAACAAACCGGCTAAACCAGGTCTCCAATCGGCATACTCTGAGCTACGCGTGATAAACAAAATAATATATTTGTATAGAAATTTGCGATTTTAATATAGATAAATAATGTTTCTATCTCGAAGAAATATAATGAAACTTACGCTACGTTTAAAACTAAAAGATAACAATCGAGTGGTGGTAACGGTTTATTATTCTCGCTTACATTGCTATCTTCGAATCTGGGGAATAATAAAGTGAAATAAATAAATAAATACTATTGTATTTAAAACTTCTGTGTATATAAGAATGATAAGTATAATAATATAACCGACCTATGAAATATAGCAGCGACACAGACCGAAACCAAATTGGGTAATACTCTTGGATGAGGACAATCACTTCCAGGACCATGAACCGAAGCAATATATTCTCTGATAGCTCTTTCACCTTCGTTACCCTCATTACTTTCATAAAGTGCTGCGACAAATACTTGCAAGAGTTTTCTCATATCCGGAGACTTGCCAAAATCAACGGTATGTTTGAGGCACCTTGTGACAGCCGGAGCTAAATACTTGACTAAACTAAATTTAGGATGTTGTCGAACTAATCTAGTTAATACACGAGCTAATGCAGCGGGTGGAGCAGCCCTTTCTAAGAGTGGTGCAGCAACTGGTAATATGAACAAAGCCCAACTACCTTCCTCTTCTTTAGTTACTTCAACTTTTTTTTTTTCTTCCTCCTCCTCCTCCTCTTGCTGTTCTATCAATGATCTAGAACCCCAAGGTGATTCCAATAATTTAGCTACGGCTTCCATAGCTGCAGCTGCTACTCTTTCGTCTTGAAGTGGTGTCGACAATGCAAACTCAACCATTAAACGTAATTCCCGTACTGCTATGTTTTCTGTACTGACAGATGATTTGCATTTAAATTGGTGAAGACTTTTCTGAAAAAATCATATTTTTATTATACGAGATAATAAACATTTTCATTATATTAAGTTTGACAATAAATATTTTTAAATGTTAATCATTTTGATATTATGTACCTTCCAATTAATGGAATGATACCACTGGTCCCTGGTATATGAATCATTCGCTTGTAATAATAATGAACCATTGCGTAGATATAATCTTAAACAACTTTTATACGTTGTACCCAATCTACCAACGGCATATTTCTCAACGTAGAAACTGTTATACGGTATTGGTTGTTGTAAGAAACCAGTGGCCTGTAAAATATAAACATATAAACGAGTTCTTTATTTTTACTAATATAATCTAATGTATAATACTTATATATATATA
>NW_014569635.1:573900-575270 GCF_001313835.1 Polistes canadensis | reverse complement strand
AAAAAAAAAAAAAAAATAAATAAACGAACGAATAAAATGCACGTGTTCCGTGTGTGTTTTATTTTTCTAACAAAAACAAACAAACAAACAAACACACAAATTCGTAATCAAATAAATCGCGAAAATTATTTTAGAGACGTTGATATATATATATATATAAAAAAAACACGAAATAATTAAACACGATAGAAAAATAAATATAAACGTCGTAACAAATAAACAATGTTATTAAACGAGTATGAAGGAGAAACCAAAAAAAAAAGGAATAAACGAATAAATTAGAAGAAAAAAAAAAAAGAAATGAAAAAAAGGTGTATCGACCTTGATGATGCCCAAAGATAGTCGCGTCAAATGCATCCGGAATTTTTTTTCTTTCTCATTTTTTTTTTTTTTCTTTTCTTTTCTTTTCTTGTTTTTACAATAGAATTCGATGTGGTAATTGTGTGGTTAGAAATAATAATATGATTGATTGATTGATTAATTCTCACCCGTTAAATATGATCGATTACAAATGGGAAATAAATAATGGACGTTAATAATTTATGTAAGAGTATAATAATAAGTTACTATTTCCATTTGTCTATGTCTCTTATAATGTTTTCTTATTGCCATCATATATAATATCTCTTTTTTTTTTTCTACCTTTTTTCTTTTTCTTTTTCTTTTTAGTAAATTCTCTTCTACAAAGAATATATATATATATATAAAAAAAAAAAAAAAAAAAAGGAATGTCGGTGTCAGGGAAAAAAAACAAACAGTACACACAATGTTACGTTACGTCGTTCAATTGAATTAAAAGTTTTGCACAGCTGAATCCACAATTAATCGAGAATTTTTTTTAATAATCGTTATCATAGGAATTTTTTTTATTAACGCGTAGATATTTATCGTTTGAAAAAAAAAGAAAAAAAGAAACGATACGTTGTTCCCTTTTCTTTTTTTTTTCTTTTCTTTTTAATGCGATTAATATTATTATTTTATCATCTAGTATTGCCTTCTTTCTTTTTTTTTATTATTATTATTATTAATTATTATTATTATTAATTATTATTATTATTATTTTTCTAATTATTTTCTCGTCGTAAAAATTTATAATGTTATTATTTTTGAACGAACGAACGAATCTAACCTAACTTAACATTTCTAAGAATTAATAGTTAAATGTTCCTATTAGAAAAAAAAAAAATAAAAATATAAGATATGATGATTTGAATTTTTTGTTTATATAAATATATGTATTTGTGTTCGAGTAAACGAGAACCACCACCTCCCCCCCCTCCCACACACACACACAGTTAAACAATTAATTATTACCTTTGGTTTTTTTCTTTTCTCTTCTTCTACATATTTTTTTTTTTTTTTTTTTTTTT
>NW_014569635.1:571048-572507 GCF_001313835.1 Polistes canadensis | reverse complement strand
ATTACAAATCTTCATATATATATATATATATACAAGGTGGGTCAAATGTTTGTACACGATTTTTCAACAAAACAACAACAACAAAAAAACGTACAATATCGTTATGAATAAACGATTAATTCATCGTGAATTATATTCAACGTCTCTCTATGACTCCCATTATAAAAACAAAAAGAAAAGAAATACTACTAATGTGGTGTTAAGAATTACAATTGTATATCTACTACTAACAATCGTAATTTTACATAATTGCTAGGCTAACAATAAGGATGCGTTTCCATTAAAAATTCGAAATATATAATTGTGAGAAAAAAAAAAAGAAAAAAGAAGTAATATTTGTGTGTTTGTTAAAATCATTAAAAAATAAACTAACTTTGTTTGTTTTTCTTTTTTCCTTTTCAAGCGTAGTAAAAATAATTAAAGGGATAGATAGGATAGAAAGAAAGAAAGATGGCGGCTACAAACGTTGGAATATAACCAACAAAAATTCGAAATAATTGTGTTAAAAAAGAAACAAAAACAAAAAAAGTAATAAATACAAATTACTGTTTAATCAAATTAAATGAAATATAAAGTATAAATCATCGAGCTGAGGGGTGGGGAGAAAGGTGGGGGGAAAAGAAATTTTCTTTGCCCCTGTAATAAAAATAAACGAAAAAAAGAAAGATGGCGGCGGGAAACGTTGTTGGGGGTATATAAAATGGAAAACATAATTTCGAAATTAATTGTTAAAGAATGTTTTACCTCTGTCTCTTGTGTAAAAATCAAACGAACAATAAAATAAAATAAAATAAAAATAAAATAAAAATAAAAATAAAATAGACTGTGAAACAAGAAAAAATGTGTTTTTTTAGCGTGTGCGCGTGGTATGTGAGAAAAAAAAAAAAAATATAATAAAGAAAGAAGATATGTGTGTGTGTGTGTGTATGTGTAATGGGTGTGTTGGAGAAGCCACCACGGTCAGTTTTGACGTCATTACGCACGCACTTATCGTGCGACAAACGATCACGTTAAACACAACAATTAGATAGAGAAAGAGATAGATGAAATAAAAAATACAAAAAAGAAGAAAAAAAAAAAATATATATATATATATATACAATAAAAGAAGAAAAAAGATAAGAGAAGAGAAGGAAACAAGAAGAAGAAAAAAAAAAAAGATAATATATTGTATAGAAAAAAAAATGGAATGAGAAAGAGAGAATGAAATAAAAAAATTTTGTCAAAGCGCGTGCAAAGAACAGCTGCGTCCGCGCAAACGTACTTACGTACATTGTGTGTGTGTGTGGGGCTTTGTGTGTTTGTAGTACTATACGATAAGAAGAAACAATTTGAAAAAAAGATCTTACAACGTTTCCCTTTTGTTTTTCTTTTTAACCAATATTTCCTCCTCCACCTCCCCATTAACAGCACCCCTCCCCTCCCGTCGTACAAAATCACTTTTTTTTTTCTATTTTGA
>NW_014569635.1:569602-570655 GCF_001313835.1 Polistes canadensis | reverse complement strand
AATACGAAATTCGAGAATTTAAATATTGTTGATTTGTTTGTAAAATAAAATAATATTGTAATTTGACGAATTAAAGAATTGTTATGTAAACGTTGCGAAAATTATTTCTCCCATTGATTTAAAATTTGATCTGTTTGTTTTTTTTTTTTTTTTCAACGAATCGAAATTAACTTGGAAATTAATCGTACTCGGACAAAAAAAAAAAGAAAAAAATACCGATTGAGAAAAATTTGTAGGAGGTCGAATTTTAAAATCCGAAATCCTTGAAAAAAGGAGAATAAAACAATTTTGCTTCTTTTTTTTAAACAAATTTTATACACTCTCGCTCAAAAAAAGAAAAAAAAAAGGATTCGAATTTGGTATCGCACGAAAATTAAATTTCGCGTATAAAAAAAAAAAAAATAAACCTATTTGTATCATCACAATATATATTATTATTATTATTATTATTATTATTATTATTCAAATATATTATTATTATAGGAATGAATTCATTCGATGGACTGAGATGAATATAATATTAAAATGCATTGAAACAAAATACGAATAATTGTTTGCAAAATAATACCAAAATATATATATATATATAATAATAATAATAAGTATAATCAGAAATAATAAATGAAAATTATTTTGTAAAATAAGAACAAATGTGTATTGATTAATTACTTTGGTGGTGGTGGTCTACGTGATTATGCATCCTAAAAAAAAAAAACAAAAAAAAAGAAAATATCTACTTCTGATAATAGAATATGAAGAATTAAATGAGAAAATTAAAATGAGAGAGAAAAAGGGAAAGATGGAATAAGAAGAAACGTTCGCATATAATATACGTAAATCAATGATGATGAATATCATAAAGAACAAAAAAAGAAAAAAAAAAAAAGTTTTCCTTAGATTCTTAGTTTCTTAATTATTCTTCAAGAAAATAATAAATAAAATCTTGGATAATAAGGAAATAATAATAATAACTTTTGACGATAAAAAAAAACGTTAATAATTAACATCCAAATTAAAATATTACAAATCTTCATATATATATATATATATACA
>NW_014569635.1:566150-569356 GCF_001313835.1 Polistes canadensis | reverse complement strand
TATTATTAATTATGTAAATTATATAATTGGGTATAAGATATTGAAATGAAATTATAAATATGCGATATCTATTAATAATAATAATAATATGAAAGTAAGAAAGTAAGTATATATATATATATAAAAAAAGAAAAAGAAACGAGAACTCACCGTTTTAGATGACAAGCAGTCGTCGTTTAAATAAATATGATGTGTCTCCCATCTGCGTAAAAATTTAATAAACATTATTTTCCTGACGAGTGTCCTATCGTCGTGATCGAAATAATAAACTTGTACATCTCCTTCTTCCAATAGTTTAAATCTAGGACCATAACCGGCTAATGGTTCTGGTCTACCGATGGTATAAATGTCTTCTAAAAGTCTTTCTAAAATATTACAAGAACGTGGAGCGGCAGGTAGTACTTTGGGTGGTGTTAAACTTAAAGTAACCGGGCAGGAATTAATCATAGATTCAACTTCCATTGAATTATTATCGTCTAATACGGAATAACACGGGGTCAATGAATTATCATCGTACGGATCATCACGAGGAATATTATTATCGCTATTCCCTGATTCACAACTTGATGATGATCTAGTTGTTGTTGTTGTTGTTGTTGTTGTTGTAGTAGTAGTAGTAGAACAAGAAACAACACCTTCCATTACATCACTTGTAACTTTAGCCGAACTAACGTTGCTAGTTGTTTTATTATTATCTTGTCTTATTGCTGTGCAACCATTAACCGAAAGAAATTGATAATACGGTACGGTACTGGTTGATGTTAAAACAACTTTCGAAGCAGCTGCAGGACTGGATGGCAACGAGGAAGCTTCTTCGGTTTCAGCGTTATCTTCTTCCTCGTATTCCTCCTCCTCCTCCTCCTCCTCCTCCTCCTCCTCCTCCTCATCTTCTTCTGCTTCCTCCTCCTCCTCCTCTTCTTCTTCTTCTTCTTCTTCTTCTTCTTCTTCCTCGTCATCATCATCATCAATATCTTCTTCTTCTTCTTCTTCTTCCTCCTCGCTAGCATCGAATCCATTTTCTATAGAAATTAAATCATCGCTAGTTGAACGATTGGTAACATTTATAGGAGACAAAAGTGATACTCTAGAAGATGAAACTTCAGCTGTACTCGTTGTTGCACCATCACCAACACCACCACCACCACCATCGCTACTATTATTAACATTCCTTTCTTCTTCTTCTTCTTCCTCTTCAGTTTCGTCCAAAAATCTGCTCGTAATTAAATCATTCCTAATTTCAACACCACCACCATCACCAACAACAACACCAACACCAACACCACTAGCAGCAGCAGTAGCACCAGGTGACAATGAAGAAGATGACGAGATTGACGTTGACGTTGAAGATGACAATTCAGTGTTACTTGTATTATTACTAGTATTATTGGCAGTTAAGTTACCATTACCGGATGATGAAGGTGATGAACAACTTGTCGATGATGTTGAAGCTGAAGAATTGTTGATCAAACTGATACCATTTAAATGTACGGTAATACCGGCAGGTGATGTCAAGGAATCTTTTGGTCCAGGTGACAACGGATCAACATCTAAATAATCTATCCTAATTCCAGGTAAAGTATCCGTACTACTACCTGCCGATATCGATGATGGTTCTTCCTGATCAATATATTTGATCGATGAAGATCCCGAACCTTCCTCGCTTGTCGTTGTTGCTTCCGATCCTCTTCTTTTTTTAACCGACGATGATTTTTTATTTTTCTTATTTTTCGGATTTAACAACAACAACGATGACGATGAAGATGATGACGATGATGATGATGATGATGAAGATGACGATGACGACGTTGGATTAATATTCCGAGAAGATGTCGTCGTTCTCGTAAACGGACTCGAAAAACCAAACATTATATTTCTTATTTCTTCTTTTGTTATAATTTTTTTTGTTTCTTCTTCTTCTTTTTGTCGTTAAAACTTTTATATTATTTTATATTTCGTTTCTTTTTTTTTTTTCGTTTCCTTTTCCCAATACTTTTATTTTATTATTTATACACACTTTTTGAATGATATTCTTGGAAATTGTTAGTTAAACACTTCTCTTTCTTTTTATTTTTCTTTTCAAAAGAAGAATCCTTTTACAGATCACCGTATAATTATAATTTTATACTCTTGTTTGTTTATTCTTTTGTTCTTTCTTTCTTTCTTTATTCTTCTTCTACGATATTATTATTCGACGAACGATCATTATTTTTTCTTTTTATTTTGGTTCAAACATAAATGATGAATGACGAGAATTTTTGTCGAACACGTTGTTGAAACCAATCGCGAAACATTTCACTAATTATTTGATCTTACTCCCTTCAACTTTATATTATTATTATTATTATTATTGATTAAATTTTTATTGATATCAAAAAAAGAATTCAAACGCGATTGATTGATAAACCTGGGACGACCCAAGTAAGATCAGGATTATTATTGAATTATATATATATAGAAAAAATGGTGGGAAGAACACCCCAATTAAATTAAAACACAATTATTCTTGCAAACGTTCCTCCGATTAAATTTCTCACTAATTCTTCTTATTCTTCTTATTCTTTTTTGCTTAATTCTTCTTATTATTCTTCTGCTTTTCAAATTTGATAAGAAATATCCTGGAACAAATAACAAAATTGTAAAGAAAAAATAAAAATCAAATATATAGAAACAAAGTTAACAAATTCAAATAGAAATCATTGTTGAAACGCTAGATTTACGAAAATTCAGCCAATTTAACTCATTAACATTAATTATATATATTATTTTTTAAAAAAATACGTTGATTTTTAATTACGTAATGAAATATACGTGTAAATATTAAATTATCCTTTCTACTCAAGCCTCCCTTCATTCAAAGGATGTTTGTAATTCATTATAAAAATTTTATTTTAACAAAACATCCGTAAATCTAATGTTAAACGTTAGAATATGAAATATATATGAACTAATATATATTTGTACATGTGTATATAAATATATATATAAATGTATGTGTGTGTGTGTGTGTGTGTATTTCATTTAAAGGAGACGTTGTGACGCTCGACAGCAAATATCGATTATATTGCAAGAGTTGCCTCCTTCTTGTCAACTTATACTCTTTTTATTTTATTTTAAATTATTATTATTATTATTATTATTATTATTATTATTTTCTTTTTTCCTATTCCTATAAATATAATAATATAATTTTTATATATATAAATACA
>NW_014569635.1:561690-564434 GCF_001313835.1 Polistes canadensis | reverse complement strand
CCGATTAACTAACTATTTCTTCTTTTTTCTTTGTTTTCTCTCTCTCTCTCTCTCTCTTTCATATTTATTAAACGTAAAATAAGTTAATTTGCGATACCTCGATGCTAAATTATTTATTTATTAACTTTTCATTTGATTTTGTAATATGTTTAATCGGTCGCCATTTTATAACCGCCATTTTGATTTGATCAAAGTCGTAGAAAATAATGGCGACTATTATTTCGAAGAAATGAATTTAATTACTTCATAAATAAATTACTAATGTTCGTTGTTTTTTTTTTCTGTTTTTTCTTTCTTTTTTTTTTTTAAATATAACGAATTAATTGCTACGCCTAATATATATATATATATATATATAGTTATAATATTTTTCTTAAATACTATTTAATACGCAGGGTGAGATAGGATAAAAGTCGCTTTGTTTTTTCTTTTTTTTTTTTCTAAATAATTCTAATTAAACGGACTATTTTGTTTTTGCTTCGTTTATCTTTTTATATCGTCTTAATTCTGGATGAAAAAAATCATCTGACTAACAATCATACTAATCGATTTTTAATGGCGGAAAAGATCAAATTTGATAAAAGTATACTTTCACGTATTATTACCCCATCGATGATTACTTTTTGATGAGAAATAATAATAACGAATAAATTGAAAATAAAAAGTCAAATTTTCTCGTTAACAAAAAAAAAAAAATAAAAAACAAAACAAAAAAATATGAAAATTTAATTAAATGAAGTTTTTGATTGAACATAAACGACACATTTCTTAGCAATTATTCGCACTAATTGTTCAAATAGATATTTCCCACATGTACACACAACTCGGATCATTTAATTTTTCGATATAACACAATTAAGGGTTGGTGTCCAAATTCACAGTATGATTTTAAATCACTGTGTGTCCAAAAATTCTAATAAAAGCGACTTTTTTTATCTGCAACCTCAAGAGAAACATTCATACACATACATACATACATACATACATACATATACATGCATACACGCAAGAGAAACATAAAAGGAACGACCTTACTCTATAGGAGAAAAAAAAAAAAAAAGAAAAAAAAAAGAAAAATAAATAAATAAATATAAAATAAAATTGTGTGTAAAAAAAAAAAAAGAAAAGTAGTGTGGGGTGGGGTATCCTCCTACTTTCATTTAGAAATTAAGTATATAACCACCCGATTAAAATAATCCTTTCGATAATGCCATTATCTTCTATTCGACAGAATTATTAATCACCTATATTGTTTCAAACAATTATTATTATTATTCATTCTTTTTCCTCTTATCTTAAACCCCCCTCCACCCATCCCGCACCCTCCCTTTGTTGTGTTACGTTTAATATTGTTCTCTCTTATCGTTAGTAATATTGATAGAATTTTAAATGACCATTTAGTAATGTTTAATGTTACAAATGAAAATATTCGATATACAAATAATGTCATTTTAAACGATAATTAGAATTTTTGTTATTTTTGTTATTCCTATTAGTTTCTTTTCTCTCTCTCTCTCTCTCTCTATATATATATATATATCTCTCTCTCTTTTAACACTAGCGCGCGTGTTCCCTCTAAACGATCGATCGTTCTGCTTCTGCTTCCTTCTGCTACTTCTGTTATACAGAGGACAGAGGAGAGAAACTAACTTAACTAACTCTCTTCTATCTTCTCGTGTTTGTTGCGTCAAACGTGGCCGTCGCCACAAGTTATTGAAATGAACGAAGTGTATGTATTTATAAGCAAGAGAGTTTTTCTTCTTCTTCTTCTTCTTCTTCTTCTAATTCTTCTTCTTTTTATTCTTTTAATTCTTCTTCTTATTCTTCATCCTCCTCCTCAACTAAGAGGAGGCACGTTCCCATTAACGTTTTTTCTTTGACGTTTAGAAGAACAAACCCAAAGAGGAAGACACTTATATACACGCTAAGAATAAGAAATTCAAATGACAGAGACAACAAACAGAGAGACAAATAATAATAATTATAATAATAATAATGATATATCTCTGTGTGTGTGTTGTGTGTGTATGTATGTCTCTCTCTCACCCTATTTCTTTCTTTCTCACAATAAATATATATATATATATAATTAAACAAAAGATTTGTTCACAGAGAGAGAGAGAGAGAGAGAGAGAGAGAGAGAGAGAGATACAAGACAGACACTGTTTTATTGTTTATCGGTTGCTAATCAAATAATTCTTGATACACATTATTAATTATTTCTTCATTATTATTCATTCTATTCACTCTTTTTATCTGTATATTTTTTTAAGAAAAAAATAAATCTATTAATTACAATATATAGAGACGACACGTTTCGTGCAAACACACACACACACACACACACATATATACATACGCACACGTACGCGCGCACAAAAACGAACAGATAGATAAATAATAGATAAATAAATAGTTTAGACAGAGAAAGACAAAACACACACGCATAGGAGGACCATTGTAGAATAAAATAGAAAAAATCGTTGAACGAATATATATAAATGAAGTGTTATAACTGATTAGAAACTCGTATCGAGGGTATTATAAAATACTCTCAATGATTATCGATTTAAAATTACAATTAATAACAATAACAATAATAATAATAATAATAATTTTTCATTTAATATTATTCTAAGCGCTAATTGTTTTTTGTTTAACACCCTTTGTGTTTATATATATAAATTAATAAAAAGAAAAAAAAAAATGTATATATACATATATATATATATAAATGTATATGT
>NW_014569635.1:552222-561675 GCF_001313835.1 Polistes canadensis | reverse complement strand
AATTAAAATAATAAAGATAAAAATTTAATTTAGAAAAAGAAAAAGAACAAAAAATATATATATATATATATATATATATATGTATATATTATTTAAATAGAATTAAATCAAACATACATACACACGTACACACACATAATAATAAACACACGCGCGCACACGTTTGACGTCTCTTCTATTTTCTTCTTTTCTTTTTCTCTTTTCTCCGCGTCGGAATAATCTATCCAGGAAGGAAGAACGACGAAGACGACGACGACGACAACGCGTCTACATCGGCGCTGTGACGCGACTGCGAACTGGTAACCTCGCACGCGCGATAATGACTGCGCTGCTCAGGCGTTTAACTTTGAAAGAGAGAAAGAGAAAGAGAACGAGAACGAGAGAGAGAGAGAGAGAGAGAGAGAAAGAGAGAGTATGCGAAACCGCAAACATACTATATTCATATACTATTCTGAACGATATAATTTCAATACTATTTTTCATCTATCATCTCTTTCCTATCATTTATCATCTTTTGTTCTTGTTTTTCTTTTTTCAATTTTTTTCTTTTGCTTCCTTCCCCCTTTTATTCTAATCGTTTGTCCAATATATCTTTTTGTCTTATTCTTAATGAAACGTTTAAAGTATCACATGAAAAAAAAAGAAAAAAAAACGCTCATTAATTTAACGATATAACAAGTAAATACTTTGATTTATTTAATAGATAATATATATAAAAATGATGTGGATATATGTATGTATATTTACATTATTAATTTATGTTGCATTGTTTAGCACTGGAATGGTGATGTTTTTTGTTAATCAATTTTATAACTCGATTGTAAATTATTGAATATACGAAGAAACATACATTTCGGCGTTGTTTGTTATACAAGGTGGAATACGTTTGTCGTAACACACACACACACAATCTTGATGGATTATTATTTTCTTTTCTTTTTGATATGTGTATTTTGTTATATATATATATATGTAAGATTCGTGAAAAAGTTTGAAACGTTGAATTGGATTAAGATACACCGAATCTTTCACTTGCCGGGCGACTTAACACTTTACTGACCGATAGCCTATTAATCGGCTTTTTTTTATCGCCCACGCTTACCGAACAATCGTTTTAATTGCATTGTTGTTAACAACATTTTATTAAATCTAATTATCCTATCCTATAATATCCTGTATATCCTAATATATCCTGTAATAACAGAAAGCGGACAATTATCTCTGAGCATACGAAACGCACAGATACTCCTGTACGTTAGTGTAAGCTGAAAAACAGCGGTCGTTAGAGAGTATCTGCGGTTGAGCGGCCAATCAGTAAAGTGTTAAATTATCCAGAACCCTTTTTGGTCAATTTTCTAACGAATGTCTACTTTATTTGGAAATGGTGTTCAAACCTCCTCCACGTATTGTATATAAAATATCTATATTTATGTAAATAGTATTATTCAATCAAATTGATTGTATCAAAGTAGTAAAGGAAAAATAGTCTCTTAGAATTTATTGATCTTGCGGTAACTTCAATTCACTTCTTCCTGCCGCCATCCAATTTTCTATCTCCTCGACTCTATAAATAAAAATAATAATAAAATAATGATTTATATATATATATATACGATTAAAAATAAATTGACAAAATGATTTATTTGAAATATTACTCACGTTCTAGGAACTTTCGTTAAATTTTCAACTCCAGTCTCTGTAATTAGAACATCATCCTCGATTCTAATACCACCCCAACCACGAAATCTTTCCAATTGTTCTCTTACGATAAACCGTGATTGATTCGGATTGGCTAATGCATCATCGAGCAACTATCGTTGAATTATCATTCAAAATAATAACTGTGATCACTAAATTTATTGAAACTTCAATAAAAGTGATCAGCATTTAACTTACACAATCGATGAAATAACAACCAGGTTCTATCGTTAATACCATGCCAGCAAGTAAAGTACGAGCTGTTCTTAATTTTCTTATGCCTGCTAATGTTGAACGTTCTGGATATCCTGGAAGATAACCACCAACGTCGTGTACATCCAAACCCATAAGATGTCCAAGACCGTGAGGTTGAAAGATTTCGTTCAATCCGGATTCCATCATCTCTTTAACATTGCCGATCAACAATCCACCTTCTTTCAATGAAGATAACATCGTCTCGTTAGCTAAAAGATGCATATCTGTCCAAGATACACCAGGTTTTGCAGCATTCATAACTGCATCTCTTGCTTTCAACACCGCATTGTAAATGAACTTTTGATCGTTGGTGAATTTTCCATTGGCTGGAAAACTGCACGTTATGTCTGCAGCGTATCCACAATAATTTCCACCCATATCGAATAAACTATGGTAAATATATATATATATATATATATATATCCATGTATTATATTGTGTTTTATATTTATAATAAATATTATTATTATTATTATTATTATTATTATTAACTAAAGATAAAAGCTTTATAGTAATGTTCTTACCACATATCCCCATCCTCTAGAATTTTACTGTTAGGTGCACCAGCGTGTCCATAATGCAAGATGGATGCGTTGTGTCCCGAACCACAAATGCAAGTATAAGAAACGTGTCTACAACCTCCAATGGAATAAATGTAATTCAAAAAGGCTGCTTCTGCTTGAAACTCTCCCAAGCCTGGTCTCACCATACGCATTACAGTTTTATGGGCTTCCGAGCTTATTTTCACCACGTATCTCAATACGTCGATTTCCTTGGCAGTTTTGATTACTCGACTATGCATACAAAAATAAATAAAATAAAATAAAATATAAATAAAGTTAAATGAAATATTATCAAATATATATATATAATCCATGCACACAATTATGATTAAATCTTTTTCTAATAAATTTTATTTTATCCATACAAAATACCATAAGATCTACATTTTTATAAAAAAAAATTGCTAATATCAAAATCCATTTACAAATTTCATAACGCGTCCTCGGCTGCTTCAAAATGTTTTATCAAATAATTCGACAAATTGTCAGTTTGATCGAGTAATTTTTCTAACGTCAAATAATCTAAACTCACTACGCGAAAACCTAACTTTCTAATTTGTCTTTTTCTCATTAATTGCGGCCCTATCAAATGTTTTGTACTTCGACAATAATGTTCCGGCAAATGGATTAAAACGACAGTGTTTAAATTTCTATTTGTTTGTAAATGTAAATTAAAAATTGCAGTAGACGTGGATGACGAATGTATCAAAATATCGAGCACATAAAAATTGATTAATGGTAATTTGTTTAAAAGAACGTTTTTACTTAATTTCTTTTCTTTACCTACTAAATGTTCCAATGGTTTATAAATCTGATTAATTATTCTTCTTAAACGTATATCCACAAACAATGATTTTGTTATACCATTCGAATTAACACGACAATTGTGATAATCTTCGCATTCAATGTACATAGAAGCGTCAAATAATATTATCTTGTGTAACAAATCTTTGTTAAAAAGATAATGTTTCTTTTTATAAATCTTATCAAGAGAATGAGATTTAACGACTCTTTCCCAAAAGCTTAAAGGATATCTCTCCAAATAAATACAGCTAAGTAAAATATCTAAAATCTCGTTTAGTTTCAAGTCTACAAATTTAGCCGATAATAATTCATCTAATATTTGCCAAAATAATGTACTATGCGGCGGTTGTACATTTAATAAACCAAATGGCATAAGAATCGGTGCCAATAACGACGCAGATAATTTATTTCCGTATTTAATAAAATATTCTCCGCAAGATGAAATAATGTGCAAGTTCCTGACTCTCATAGTACAGCAATAATTCATAATAGTGGCTATTAATAGAGGATCTTTAATATGAATACCTTTAGTTTTCATATATTTCTCCAAAGTTAGTTCTATTCTATCGTCGATATATTTCTTTGCGTGTAAGCTTTGAATAAAATCAATAAGATCTTTTTCATCCGAGGTATTCATACTAACGGATGCCCATTTGCTAGCACTTATTAAACATCCTAAAAACGATAAATCGTGACGATAACAATTTAAAATTTCTCCTATCTGAGAACCCTTTAATCTCAACCAATGTTCTGAAAGTTTTTTTTCCAGAATGATTCTCACCGTGTTTTTACTTAGATCAAATAAATACAAGAGTTTAAATAATGGTATTAACAAATCCGCGTTTATTTCTTCCTTTCTATTAGCAATACCGATCCACAATAGATCGATAAGTTCTTGGTAACTGGAGTCCTTGTAAGAAGATAAAGCTTTAAGAACATCTATTAATTGAGATAAAGTAAAGTCCCCATCAGACGCTCTAATTAATGCTTCTGTCGACAAACAATCACGATAAACATTTTTAGCAGGACTAAATTTGTCTTTTTTCAACGCATAAAGGCCCTCTACTATCGTTTGACTATCTTGACTTTTGACAATCATCTTAACAAGTTGTTTCAAAGCAACATCTCTATTAACAGTATTAATGATAAACTGTTCTTGTCTTAAAAGCCTGTTATCTTTGAATCTTCTTTGAGCGTTCTCTATTTCAAATATCTTTTTTAAACCTTGAATGGCAATTCTACAATTAATTTCATCCGCTATTTTGTTTTCTAATAAAGAATATATTCCTTTAGTTGAATTAGATGAATTCAATCCCTCCAAAATTTCATCTACATTTGTACGCTTAAGACATTCTAAATCTGATGAAAAAAGTATAGCGATTCCCTCTTCCGTTTCTATATCTATCCTCCGTTTAGAAATTTTAGTATCGGCGTCCATCTTCTCAGCAGCTTCTTCACCGTTCCCTTTTGCATATTACTCCAAGTTGCATATTACTCCAATTTTTCTTAAGCGTGTCAAAGTATCGAAAATCAAAAGGAGTCGTATTATTCTTACCTTTAAAATTACATACAAGTCCAATATCATTTATTTTTTTCACGATCAAAGGCAGTTCCTGAATGTTCATTCCTTCTTCCAAAAAAATGCTGGTCCGAGTTATAGCTTTCGACGAATTCCTATAATCTCTTTTATTTGATTCTAACCTCAATTTTGAAACGAATTCTTTTGAATGTAAAAACCAACGGAAAATAAGTTTTCCACATGATTGACTCGTAATTATCATCTAAACGAACCACAGATACACAAATTCAATCTTATAAATAAACTTAATCTATTTTTTTATTAACTAAAACATATACTAATGTAATTATACCATGCATTGTAAATCGCGTTACATTAAAAATAACGACGACGCGTTTCTCTTGAAAAATATAATCTTTTAAATCTTAATACGAGTAAATTAATTAAATGGATATTTCTAATCGTTAGAATAAAATGTATTTAAAAATAAACACAAGAGATAAATATCAAAACACAACTATATGTCAAAACACTTTGACGCCATATTGACTTTCTTTAAATATCGAAAAATGAAAGCACCAATAGTAATTCTTCGCAAAGGGGATGATTGTGATTGGTCGATCGAATTAATTCGAAAATAATTCATCGGCGGGCTATTCAAAGCTAGATAAAATACAAATTATATAATAAAAATATATTCATTTAACTTACCATTCGCATATTTCCGGATATAACGTGGTATTGTTAATTTTAAATCTGTGAAGTAAATAAAAAAAAAAAATAATATAATCGATGAAAAACTTTAGAGATTATTTTATAAATAAATAAATAAGTTAATAAATAAATTAAATTTGCTCACTCTCCTACTCCATCGAAAATAGCTTCTTGAGAGTACAATCCGCTGTCGCTATTTTTACCATGCTGAAATGAAAAAGAAAATGATTATATAATATTTGCAAAAGTAAAAGCAGTCTTACATAACTTAACCGAAAAAACAATCATGTGATATTTTAAGATCCTTCTATTTGACTGCCGCTATTTATGCATTCCACCTTTTCTTTCACTAAACTTTCAGTATTTTTTTATTAAAAATTATTTATATAAATACAATATAGTATAAATATTTAAATTATACTTATATATTCTGTTAATTAATCAGGCGTAAATCATATGAATAAAATATTACAAATTTTTTCATTATACGCGTTAAATAATCCTTACCAAAGTTAACAAAAGAGATGCACCTTTGTCTTTCAATGTCTTCTTTATTTCATCCGTATAATAAGTCTCATCGACGCCATAACGTTTTTTAAAATCTTCCAGTGTATGTAATTTTCCTTCCCAGATAGCATATTCTGCAGGTAATCTTGGTACAAATAAAATTGATTTTTCTAATGATAGATCAAGAGCTCCGTAACATCCTGGTTCTTCGACACCAAAAGACCACTGGAAGAAAGATTCCTATGGAAAAAAATAATCAAATTAGAGAATGAATTAAAATAAATATATATATATATATATATAACATATTTGATATTAAAATTTATCATTAATTTTTTTATGTTTAAAAAGTGACATGCTACTTTCAAAATAAACGGTTCATATATATTCCTTTGTTTTGAAAGAAGACCGGCCAACGGAAATAGCAGGCATACGCGAGCAACACACAACAGGTTCCCCCAACGTGTTCGAATGTTTTTATGAAAGAGGGTAGGGGATGTAAGAGAAGAATGAAAGCAAAGTGAATGGCGGGTAGCACAAAAATTCTGATGCTTTGGAATATATCAAGGATGAAACTTAAGAAATACAAATACGAAACTCATCGGATTTCTCAACAATTCTTTGCTAGCTTTCATTATTAATTAAGAATAAAGTTCTCAATAAAATATAAACACACATATACTGATTGACCATAGGAGGTCAGTGTACTCTTAATATATACATATACCATAGAGACAGATGATACACACACACACACACACATACACGCGGGTATCATCATAAGTATATTTCTCAGAAAACCTGTGACTAGCGTTGTACAGATTGAACCAAAAGTTTCCAAGTAATTTAAAAAATATCTTTTTCTTTTCGCAAGACTTTTTTAAGTTAAATTTCTTTTTTCCATATTGTAAGGCTACGAATCTAAAAACTTGTGGTCTACCATGTGCATTACTTTTAGATAAGCTTATATGTAAATAAAAAGATAGATAAAATAGCTATTTATGCGCGTTTGTATATATATATATATATATATATATATATATGCAATTTCAAATTTCATTACATAACATTAAGTGTATATTAGAATATATTAAATAAAGTTTTATAATATAAATAGAAAGATATTTTAAAGATACATTGATTTTATCATAGGGTCAGTTTAGAAAGGATCAACAAAAATGCAAAATATCTGCCTACCTGCTTAAAGGGCCAGTTGGTATCCGTATCGTTAAAAGGGATTTCAATCCCACCTTGAAGAACAACAAAAGTTTTAGCAGCTGAAACATCAGTATTTCTTTTCAAACGAGCTATAAGTCTTTCACGGTTTTCTCGAAAAAGGGACATGGGAACTTTGAAGGTATGGTCACCACGTGCGTAAAAGGACTCCATGTTGAATCTGAACAAAAAAGAAACATTTCCTTTGAATTAGAAGGGAAATATATTTGAATATTATTCTTTTCGTTTAGAAGAAAAAAATGTTATATATATATATATATATATATATATATATATATAAATTTGTTCGAAAATGTAACAAATTAATGATGGAACGTGTTCTTAATAGTTTCGAACCGTGAGAATGAGATATATCGCATACATTATTTTCTTACAATGATACTTTCTAAAAAGAAAGTAGATCCACATCACAACGTTTACAACGCTATTACGTTCGTTCGTTACTTCAACTAATTATACTTCGATATTTTATATTTACGGAAGTCGATAATCGGTTAAAATTGTTTATCAATAAATTTATTATAATAAATATAAATAACACTTGCAAATTTAATACTATATTTTAATTATCTCCCCCTCCCCCGTCCCCCATTATGAAATCATTTATTATAATTATTAACTTTATCTTCAAGTTGTATTATCTTTTGAAATTCAATCTTTATTAAAGATTGAATTTGATTTGACAATATAGGTTAGATTTGATTAGAAAAAAATTACATTTATAGGGCAAAAACTGTATACATATATACAGTGATGAGCAATAATCTGATCCTTGAATTTATTTGCATATGTTTTGTCGAAAACAAACATTGTGAGGTTTTAAAAAAAAGATAGCGTATAATGTTGACTTTTATATATCACCTAATTGATCGTAATGCAACCTGATGTATCGGAATAAATTAAAAATATTTTTTGAAAATTTGACATAATATTTGTTTTGTTCATCACTGTAATACATCTTCTGAATTGCGATGTATTCGATGGCTCGATTGTATCGTTGTCCTATTATGATCGATTAATTCGACGATACCTTTGCGTAAAGAAGAACGAATGAATAATTTTATGACAAAAATGTATTTTCTTCATAAATGTAATTAAACGATATAGAAATATGTAAATAAACGTTACGATGGTACGTATACGTACGTGCCCGTAGAAACAGATTCGGCCATCTTGAATTTTGCGCAGTAATACACGACGAACGTATAACTCTCTCGTCACGTCAAATATATTTTTTACTTTATCTCATTTATCAATTCTGTATACATGAAAATATTATTTTTTGGATAAACATTAATACGAGAGGGATAAAAATATTGATCTAAATAAACCGTATATACGTTAAATTTATATCGTAACTTACCTTACACTAAATAGGACACCGGATTGGCTGAGTTATCTAAACTTATTTTTACCAACCAATGAAAACACATCTGCATACGATCAACGTCATCTATTGGTTTTTTTTTTTTTATCTCTTTCTCTCTTATCACAGAAATAAAAAAATAAAATACTGATATTATATTTAATCTTTTTCAATTTTTTAACTTAAAATAAACAATAAAAAATGATCTCAGATCTTTTAAAAAAATATTATTAAATATGATATTTTGGAAAATATCGAATTCTTTAAATATGTATTTCCTTTTGTTATCATGAATAAATGCTAAGTCAATGATATTTAAAACCATTCAAAACGATTCTCTTTATGATATCAAAGTTCAATGATTCATTGAACATCATATTTAGCAATAATTATTTCTTACTGTTTACAATGTGTTATCGATCGCAATATTTTCATAACCGATGCATGCATGTATATATATACATATATGTAAATACGTATGTATATGTATGCACGTATGTACATGCATAAAGATCTTATATACAACTAGGTCACATATCTATGTTCGTTATCACGCGTTGAAATCTGTGTCAATATGCAACCAAGGTCAAAAGTTTGTCATTAAAATTCCTCTTATTTGCTTTGCCAACGTATAACAAAAAAAAAAAAATATACATATATATAAAGATTCCCCTAATCGATTTGTAAAAAAAAAACAAAAAAGAAAACAGAAAAAACATTCTCGCTGATATACAAAATCAGTTTTTCGAGAGTTTTATTCGAGATAAAAAAAAAAAAAAAAATAAAAAGAG
>NW_014569635.1:547741-550437 GCF_001313835.1 Polistes canadensis | reverse complement strand
CAATTCTACTTCTACTTCTACTTTTTCTTCTTCTTCTTAATATTATTATTATTATTATTATTATTATGATTATTATTATTTATTAATTTGTTAATATTCATTCATTTATCTATTTATTTGTTTACATGTACTTTTTTTTCTAAACATCACTTCGCACATCACACACACACACACACACACACACGTATACTCACGCAGCATTCAAATATTTTTAAATCATACATAATACTCTAAAAAGGAAATGCAACGGCTTCGGTGATTGAAGCAGCACGATCGTGTTCGAAAAAAAAAAAAATTAAAAACAAAAGATCAAAAAGAAAAGAAAAGAAAGAAGAAATAAAATGAAAATAATGAAATATTATATTATTTGAAAAATCTATTTTTTTTTAAAAAGATTGTGTGTGTTATATTTATTAGATCACGATCGTTCTCTTCTTTCATTTGTACGAGTGTGTATTATTTTAATTTTGAAAAAGGAAAAAAAAATAAACAAACAAAATGATAATAATAATAATAAACAAACAAATAAAAAATGAAACGGAAAAATTGATCGGCCATTTTTAACCCGAAGTTCGTCTGCTTTTAGATATTTGTTAATCTTTTTTTCTCTTTTTCGTTTTCTTTCCTCTCTCTTTTTCTTTTTTTTTCTCTTTTTTTTTTTTTTTCTCTGGTTTTATAATATTTTAATTTTTTAATATTAACTTTTTAATATTTAATATTTTCTTTTCTTTTCTTTTTTTTTTTTCTCTCCTATATAATTTATATTCTATCTATTTCTACTAGGAAGGATGCAATTAATTAATTAATTACTTTAATGTATTGAAATGCTCTGGAGGTAGCCGATGAGAATATTTGTTTATTTTTTTTTGTTATGTTTTTTCTTTGTTTTACGTTTTAATATATATATATATATATATTGTGTATATCTCATTTTGTGTCGATGCACTTCGTTACTAAATTATAATTCATTTGATTAAAGTTTTGCGTTTTAAATTTACCCCTTTTCGCAAATCAAACTTTTAAATTATAAAAACTTTTGTTCTGAAACTTTTATAAAAAAAAAAAAACAACAACAGAACAAAATCTAATCGAATTAACATTTTTATTTGTAAAATAAAAATGTGTTTAAATACTTTAATAAAGTAATATACATACACATGATTTAATCTATAATGATTCTCCAGTTGCATAGTATGATGTAATTTCATATAAATATATATATTTTATAAAATAAAAACAAGGACGAATTTAATTTGACAAAAGTGTTAATTCGATTTTGTCACAAAAGTTGAATTTCAAGTGCAAAACTTGTATCATACTTTTTAATAACGTTTTTATACATTTTTGTCGCACGATGATTGGTATTCCCTTGTTGTGTTTCGTTATTCATATATGTATATGCGCAGGTGATATGTATGTATATATATATATATATGTGTGTGTGTATGTCGTATGTAAACACGATGACACGTATCAGAAAAGAACATTGAAAAATTCGTATTTAAATTCAAAGATTTCTCACGTATCGTTCGAATTCCTCTATTCGAAAAAAAAAGGAAACAAAAAAATATTTTCCCTCTTTCTCTCTCTCTCTCTCTCTCTCTCTCTCTCTCTATCTCTGCCATTTATTTATTTTTCGACAAATAATTCGACTCGCGAGAAATATACGAGAAATATTTTGTTTATCTTTATCGATAATATAAATCATCAATCGACCGATTATCTATTTTAAACTAAAAGATATGAAAAAGATTAAACTTTTCATAATATATATATATATGAACTTTTAATTTTTTGAAAAATTAATTATAAACGAAAAGAAAAAATCGTACGATAATCATTTATCGTCTTTGGAATATATAATTGATTTTTCAATTTGTCGGATAATAATATTCGATAATTAAAAATTTGAATGCCGTTCTAAAATGACAGATGATAAGAAAATGAGAGAGGGGAAAGAAACAAACAAACAAACAAACAAACAAACCATAACAATCTAAAGAATTCTTTTTTTTGTGCCGTTATTTTCTATCTTCGTTTTGTCCCTTAAACGTTTTTCTATCTCATTCTTAATCGAAATAATACAACGGTTTTCCAAGAACTCTTTCCCCCACTTTTAAAAAATAATCTCATCATTAAAACGTATGTTCGTACACGTAAGAAGAAAGAGAAAGATGGATCTCGTGACTCGTTGATACGCCCCTGTGCGTCTATAGCCGAACTTAACCGAACATTGCCGAACCAATCATCTTCGTTTTCCGATGTTGTGTTTCGTGTTGCGTGTACGTAATAATGGCGGCACCATATTTACAAACACGGCCATTTGTGGTGGGGAAATACGTTTGTCCCTATCTAAACGTGTTTACACACGTATTATACATACACACACACACACAGAGCAGAGCAGAGCATGCGCGCGCGTACGCCTGCAAATACACATACGTATATATACATACATAACATACGTATTTGAAAAAGCGCCGAAAAAAGAAAAAAGAAACCGTTATACTCATTTTAAACTCTCTATCTTTCGTCGACTCTAACACACACAGTTATTATCCTTTAATAATTAATTTGTGTAAAAGAAAAACAAAACAAAAAAAAAAAAAAAAAAAAAAGAGGAATAAACCAAAATATTACCGGCAAAATAAATTATATGGACAAAAGAAACGAAAAAAGAAAAAAGAGACAAATGA
>NW_014569635.1:536705-547676 GCF_001313835.1 Polistes canadensis | reverse complement strand
TTTTTTTTTTTTCTTCTTCTTCTTCTATTGATGAAGAATTCGAATCGAGACAAAAAAAGAAAAATCAAGACAATCGAATAATAATTGTCTTTATAAATTAAATTATTATTATTATTATTATTTTTTCTGCTCTTCTTTTTCTTCTTCTTCTTCTTCTTCTACACTTTAAATCGTCTCTTATCTCTCTTTCATAATTCGAAAGATTCGTAAACCAATGGTTCGTCTTCGGAATCGTAGAAATAAGGTTTCCTCCGATACACCATAGAACGTTCCTTCGCACCATTGATAACCATTCCATCTTCTAAAACATCCTCAACATCCTCTTCGTCATCTTCGTCATCTTCTTCATCATCGTCATCGTCATCATCATCGTCATCGTCGTCATCGTCATCCTCTTGAAGTTTGTTATCCATTGAACATTTATATTCAACGAAATTAGCTTTTAATCGTTTGACCGCTTCCTTGATCAAACCACCTCCTCGTAAAAGTTCTTGTAACAATTCATAAGGATCGTCTTCTCTGTCGTTGTTTGAACAATTATGATGAAGATGATGACGTTGATGACGATGTCGATGACGATGATGACTGTGTTGACAATGATGATGATGATACCGATGATAACATTGCTGCTGCTGCTGCTGTTGTTGTTGTTGTTGCCAAAATTCAGGCTGATAATGAATTAATTGTTGTTGCTGTTGCTGTTGTTGTTGTTGATCTAAACCCTCTTGTATTTGAGCACCGTTTAATTTATCAGTTCGATTTTGTGCATTACAAAGATCGCAACCGTTAGAATCGGCCCAAGATGAACGGGACGATGGTACCCGATATGGTGTTGCTCGATTTCTATTAACTGTGCTAGATTTAGCTTTCAATCCGCTTAATCGTAAATTTTCCTTTATTTGCGATACGAGTAGATCAACGTCGTGAGAAAGAAAATCCTGAGTTGTTTCTCCTGGCATCACTTCGATCAGGTACGTAGTCGTGTCTTGAGCGGTTGGCATCTTGGAAAATGATAATTTCTCTTAAACGAGAATCCTTTTATTATCCACTTCAAAGGATTTCAAAAGAATTTGACTATGATCACAATAGAAACTGGTACTCGATATACTGTTATAAATATATTTATATATATGTATATATATATATATATATATATGTGTGTGTGTGTGTATGCTTTCAAAACGATTGGATCGATTCTTTGTTTACAACAGAACCGGCCGCCTCCTTGACTATTTTCTCACTCATACACGTATATTATAACATGTAAGATACATATACACATACGTAAGGTTTCTCTTGTTTGCGTAGCTTGGATCGATCAATGTACTCTCTTTACATTTCACCTCGTGTATTGTATAAGAACAAGGCCTCCTCTTCCACTAACATTCTTATTCGCAAACGTGTTTTATTTATTACATATCATCACACGCGTGTATAGACCACATTGATATTATTTATTATTATAAATATAAATTGTTATATAGAAGAGATAAACACACACACACATATAGACATCAACATATACACTAAAATAAGAAATTTGTTGTGTTGTTCACGCGACGATAGTGAGATCACGTTGCTCTGTTATGCCGGAGATTGGAATATACACCACCATACTACCACCCACCACCACTACTACCACAGTCAATTATTCGATCTGACCATGCGCTCGAACACTCGCGCACAATTACCACCAGAGTAATACTAGGAGAGAATCAGCAGTAGCACTAGTAGCTCTACTACTAATCCATTACCACCACTTCCACGACCTGGATGACTATCCTCCTTCTCCTTCTTCTTCAAGCACGTTTGCTGGACACCACAAAGTCTGATTCATCCGATAAATACGCTCGATATATATATATATATATATATATATATATTTAATTTTTTTTATCCTTTTGTAAAGTATTATTTATTTATTTTTCCTCGTTTCTTATTTCTATTGAAATTTAACAAAATTTCCTTTTATTATTGATTTCCTTCTTATTCTTATTCTTCTTTAATGTGGGATGTTTATCGTAAAAAGAAAAATAAAAAACCCACACACGTTGTAATTATCGATGAAATACAAAGCTTGTTATGAAAAGAGAAACGCTATGTTTTCATATATATATATCTATATATATATATATATATATATAGATATTATTAGTGTAACCTTTTATATAATATTTCTCTATTTCTCAACGTACACAGTCTAATACCACTGTTTGTTTAAAAAAAACTGTTCTTCTCTCTCAGTTAGATCCCAATTTATTCTTTTGATTTAGAACCTCGATGTTTCATCATCTCACTATCGTTATCATCTTTAACATACACTCTCTCTTTCTTTTTATTATTATTATTATTATTATTATTATTATTATAGTCACGTTTATTATATTACTTGTATCGATTCAACAGGAACAATTCTCTCATTGATTGTACGTTTTAAATGTATACACATAGAGAGACTCTCTTTCACTCACAATAAATAGAGTATATAATATTTTTATCCTTTCTTTGTTTATATCTAAACAAAATATAATATTGTTAATTTAATATACAATAAGATAAAAATAATTGAGATTAATAATACACATAGAGACAATAAAGAAGAATATTATCAAGTTATTTAGTTTTGTTATAGACTTATTCTGGGACGATAATAATACACGTTCGTCCATCAGCCATGAACCCTTCTTCTTTACTACTATGTTATTATTGTTTTGGCCACGTAGCGCATGCGCGCATATATTCCCCTCCACGATCTTGTAAACAAACCGTTAACTTGCGAGCCCCGGCGAATCGATAATACCCTACACTACCCACCACCACCCCACCACCACGACCATTACCACCACCACCACCACCACTTCTTCTTTTTCTTCCATAGCCACGTCCCAGTTCCACATAACTTTTCTCTCTCTTTCTCTCTCCCTCTCTCTCTCTCTTTCTTTCTTTCTTTCTTTCATCATTCTATTTACATCCCCACCTAGATCCTTCATAACATTCCCCTACCAAAACCATCTCAACTTCTCCCTCCCTTTTTCCTTTTCCCCCACCCCGCCGTCATCACAATCACTCATTCTGAATAAACGTTGAGCATTCTGGTCTCACCGTTAACTGCACTCACTTACTCACTCTCTCTCTCTCTCTCTCTCTCTGTTTTAACCCTTTGCACTCGGTTGTCCCCTCAGAAGGGACAACGTAAATCCAGCATATCACTCGGTTGTCTCCTCTGAGAGGGGAACATGAAAGTTTATTAGCGATTAAGTAAAATAAACCTATTATCCATCGCAATGTTTTGAAGAAACACATATTTTCCTGTAGTAGCAGTTTTTTTTTTTTAATTAAAATGGCACAAGAAAACACAAATAAAATCAAAAAAAAAATATGATAAAAATTATCAAGATGAATGATAAATAAATGTTCATTGGTTTTTCGTAGAAAGAGAATATGCTTAGTGCGTTCAAGATGGACTACACATTTCTCTAATCCGTTATTAGCAATATGTAAATATAGTGTAACAAAGGTATACGAGTATAGCTCAATGATGTTATATGGAAACTTGATAAGATAATAAAGAAATCTGTAAATGAGGGAAAGAAATTGACAATACCTCAGATCGTATTGAAACGTTTAATAGTATAATAGGCAGTAATAAAACAGTGTTGTGATTTCGTAATTTACCATTAGTCATTTCCAATACCATTTCTTTCATATTTTATAATCATTACGTTTTTTTCTTTTTTTGATAAAAATCGACAAAACGGCCAAACAACAGTGTGAGTCTCCTCCTGATGTAAGCAGTAGTGAAGAAGGCAAGATCTCTTCCAGTAAGCACAAGAATTCCATTGCATTTATACAAAAAGTTGATAGACAAAGTTCTTGATGCACAAGGATACCATATGTACACTGATAGATATTATACCAGCATTCTATTAGCAGAAGAATTAATAATAATGAAATGTCTGGCAGAGTAAAAATAAATAAGTAAAAGACTTGCAAATTCGAAAATCCAAATTTTCAACAAAAAAAGAACAACAATTGCATTTAGAAAAAAATAATATTACGCTTCTTGCGTAAAGAAAGATAAAAGAATTGTCATAATGCTCAGCAATTAAAATAATGCAGGAATGCAATCAACCTCCCCCTCCCCCTCCCCCCAGAATATTACACGGTGGAAATATTATATCAGTTGATAAGCCTCAAATGATTCTGGATTTTATACAACAAATATGAGCGGTGTGGATCTTGCTGATCAATACGCCTCCACGTATTGTTTTATGCGGAAATGTTTGAAATGGTGGAAGAAATGATTTTGTTGGGTATTAGAAATGTGCGTTATAAATTTCTTCATAGTTTATCGAAAACAATAAAAACCAATGACACATCACAAATTTGTAAAAAATCTTGTAAAGTAATTGAGAGGTGATTTTCGAGAACCTCGAAGAACACGTCCACATTTACATATTTGTCAGACAATAGACTGAATAATAAACTACATATTCCAAATGTGAGAGAAAGAAAACGGGATTGTATTGTTTGTTCTGGCAAGAAAACACCAGGTTGAAGGGAAAAAGCAATATTTTATTGTGAAACATGCACAAATAAACCTGCTATGCATATTGGGAATTGCTTCGAAATTGACCATATATACTGTATAAAATTATAAGAAATAAATTAAAATTTTTTTTTTGTAAATATGTGTTCTTCAATGTCCATAAATACATATAAACCAAATCTCATTACAATGCCTTACTTGATTCTAAAGTTGTACTATATAATATCACGATTCCAGGGTGTACATTTTTGCAAAACAAGTGGCATCGAGTTGCTGGTAAAGTAACATCCGAAACAGTGTCGAATGCAAAAATATTTATTATATTGCTTTACTTTTATGTTCAATCATTCAATTGTTTAGTAACTAAATATATATGTATATTTGTTTGTTTCTTTCTTTTCTTTTTTTTGTAATAAAAATATTCTTTTAAGTCTTATACGCGCTTATTTTATTTAAAGTCTTATTAAACTCTAGTATCCTTTCCAAAATGTGATCGATCCGCCATTCGTTTAGTCTCTTCGTAGTTCTTTCTTAACGTTTCGGGATCGGTTAAAAATCTTTGCCACAAAATATCTTTATCTTTTTCCAAATGATTGTTGTTTCTCTGAAAATTTGTGTTAGATAAGAAAAAGAAAAGGGGAAGACTATTATATATAAAGGAGATATATATATATATATAAAGAAGATAATTTTAAACGTATATGGTTAATACGTTGCATTTAAAATTATGTTAAATTAATTATTTTCTAAAGACTGGGAGATTTAAAATGGTTAATGTAATTAATAGTCATTACCATTTTTTCTTTTAACGCGTTCCTCACTGTCGTTAAATTTGTTTTAACATTTTCAAATTGGTCCAATGTTTTATGATATTGCACATTCAATTCATATGAAAGGGGTACAAAGCTTCTAGTAATTCCAATATTTCTTTCTTTATCGTAATTACTCAATACTTCTTCTTCCCTGATTGAAAGAATTTTTGTATAATAAATTGTTTAAAGTTATAAAGATAATAAGACACTAATATTACTTACGATAACAATACCCTATTGATTTCATCCTTTATATAAGTATCGAATATAAATTGTTTCTTTTCTTTATTATTTGATATTAGATCGTTGTATTTGACTAGTGCATGATTTAATGCATCGGAAGAAACATCATTGATTGACATCATGGATATAAATAATTCGTTGAAGATATTTTGATTGATAATGGAACCCTGAAGTACGGCATATTCTTTCTGCTGTTGTTGCATAATTTTCTATAGATATATTAGAAATATATTATTCAACTATAGAACTTAATTAAGTTGTCTTATCAATAAATCTTATTAAATAAAAATAAAAAGAAATATTACTTACGCAACGCGAAGAAGAAAGAGAATATTCTGTGGTTAGATAATGACGAGCATTAGCAATAAATTCGGATATCTCTTTGAGCGAATGAAATTGAGAATCCATTAATATGCATAATAAATCTGAATAAACATGACCATGTTCACGAGTGAAAGACAACAAAGATTTTAACTTTTCAAATCGAGTTTGCCTTCGTCTCAATCTGACTAGTAAGGTTTGTTGTAAAACTTGAATTATTGCAGTCTCTACATATTGTTCTATAACTTCTGGAAGTTGCCGTTCTCTTAAAAGAGTAATATTCTCTTCCAAAAAATCTCTTCTTCTGGCCAAGTCCACGATCTCGTCTCTAACATTTAATTAAATAGAATCAAATAGAATATATTCGCCATTTATATTTATTTTATTAACTCACAGTAAATGGGTTTGCTCGGGTACTTTTAAATTTCCATCGTTCCATATTAAACGAGTATGTTCAAGCATCGTTCTGCAAGAGGCTTCACGCATTTTCATGTAGACTACTTCAAACTTTGAATTGGTAAGTCTGTAAATGTATTAAATAGTTTACATATTTGAATAGATTTCACAAATGATATTATTAATCATATACGAATAGAAAGAAAATACTTTAATTTGCATGCCGCCAATTCTTGCGTATGTTTATAGATTTGTCTTTCTTTACTGTCGTTTATAAAGGTTTCGTAATCTGAATCATGTTGTTTTTGTTGTTGTTCTACCTCTTGATCATCTAAACTGAATTGTCGCTTAATCAGTATATCCAAGTAATCATTGTAAAGCTTGATTTGTTTGATGAACAAATCGATGGGCATTTGTATCCACAATATTGGTAATCCTTTCTGTAAAATACAAAAAAAAAAAAAATACATTAATCTTTTTATACAATCTAATAATAAATAAAATTACAATTAATTATTTACATTTTCAATTGCATCCGTATAGACACCGAGAAGCTGTTCAGTTTCTCTAGAAAAACTGCGGTTTTGTTCATCAAATTTTTCAAGAATATCATTGCAATCATTGAATGCTTTGAATAGTTCTATTTGTTCCTTTTCATAATTATTCTCTTCTTGTTCTATTTCATCTTCCAATGAATATTCTAATTCTCTACAAATAAGTAAATTTTGTTAGATTAAGTTTTGTATAAGTTACATTTAAACGTATACATATATATATATATATATATATACAAACACATAACTATTTACTTTAAATTCAATATATTATTCTTTAATAATTCTTCATAATCTCCATCCATTTTGTAAAGATCTTTCAATGATTCAAATTCGGCAAACTTTTCGTTGACATTTTCGTCTTCGAAATGAATTAATTTCAATAATTCTGGATTATCGCGAGTTAATTCTTCGAGTGCTTCATCCAATTCTTTTCCACTTAACCATTCTTCCGTATTTTCTAATTTGTTTTTTCTATAAGATAATTTGTAAAATGTAAATAATTCAAATGTAATAAATAAAAATCGAGATAATTAATAAAAAAAATGAAAAAAAAACTATATTACAGATATAATTCTTCTTTGGATAATACATTAGCACGACTGACATTATTGCAAAACCATTCTAAAAAAGGTTGGACCGTTGATATATCGCATATTTTATCAAATATGTCAGATGTTATACTAGTAGACAAATCTGGTCTTAAATATTCGACTTTTTGGTAAAGAATTTTTCCGGACACGTTCATGTTTAATGTGTTTTAAATAACAACAAAAACACATACACACAAATCATAACGGTTAACTGTAAGGTTAGTAAACTCGAATAAAATAAGCGCGCCTCTATTCGATTTCGAGTTCGATTGCTCCATCTGACGGAGGAGGGAAATTTAAAAAGAATTTTTATTCAAATTTAACTCGGCTAATCACAAATTCACTATTAGAAAATAAAGAAAACAATTACAAATGTTTATTACGTTGTCTGTCGTTTTTTTTTCTTTACTTTTCTCTTTTTCTTTTTTGAAAAAGAAAATAATAATTTATATCGATTAATACACATGTATTCGAGTAAAATTTTCAAAAAGTATTATAAAATTTAAGAACAAACATAAAGATCAATAAATGTTGCGTTTAAAAATTCTCAAAATCTATTATAATTAATTTCCTCCTATGTGTCTGGTATTCTGGTATATATTCGTATACCATGCATATCTTTGATTTCTTCTTTAAGTACCTGCAAATAAATATTTTGAAAAAGTGACTTTGCCACTTTCAAAATAAACAGTTAATATTTATTATACTATAATGTTTTGTTTTTACCTCATTTATCAAGCGATGCTGTTTAACCGTGTTTAAACCTTTGAATTCCGGTGCGATAACATTGATTTCAAACATAGCACCGCAACCACCTAAAAGAAAGAAGGAACTTAGTTAAATTTCATTTTCTTGCATCTAATATTAAAATAGGTGAGAGGAAGACCGATAAAGTATTTCTTATATATTGTTTACCAGAAACGTCAGTTACTTCTATAAGTTGAGCTTTAGGAAACTTGTTTCGTAATAAGGAAATCATTTTTTGTTCTGCCTGTTTGCCAGCAAGTGCACCATTAGGTCCATTCCATACTCGTGACAATAACTGAAACACTTTCGTTTTAGTGGACTTCCTCATTTTCTTTGGGAACGATTACTAAAGGAGAAGGTAGTTACGGGGCATGTAAATATTAATTTAAGGGAAATCTAAACATGTCTCTAATTAAGGATTATTGTTAAAGATTAGAAAATATGTAATATCAAACATGTTTTCTTTTTTTTATACAATACAAATAAAATATGTATAACATTTAATTGATCATTTTTTATTACTTACAGAAATCTTACGAAAATTTGATCCAAATATACGACCGAACATAGCTATAATATACTTGCTGTTTCGTTTCTTTTTATATCCAAGATACACTTGTCTTTTGTTATAATCTTTCGTATCTATTAATTTCTTACAACTAAAGTAATTAAATAAAGATATAATATCGTTCGATTATTTTTTCGATTAACTTATTATACCATACACAATTCATCGATTACTTATTCAAAGTCATAAGGCATGCATCAGCTGATAGCCAATAACGTGATAGCTGCGCCTCCATTTGTTAAATTTAGGAAACTTACTATTTGAAAGTAGAAAGGAAATGGTATTTTTATTTTTCATTATTTAATTTTGAAATAAATATATTAATTTTTAAATATTTTGTTGCATGAGAGATCTATGAATTTAATTTGAAAAAGATTGAATTTAATTTACAGAGGGATAAGTTTGATTTGCACAAAAGTTGAATTAAGAGTGGAAAAATTTTATCGATTTATACCGATAAGCCAAAGAATATAAAGAAATATAAGAATATAAGAATATAAGAAATATAAAGCTTAATCGAATGTTTATTATTATATAAATTAATGGCGATTATATCTTACCTAGACATTTGTTAAACGCTTTAATTAAAGGAGCGCACGACGATAGATCCGAAAAACTCACGCCATCTTGTTCAAGTATTTGGCGCCAAGATATCACTGCCCGCTGATTGGCTTGTAAAGCGGACAACAGAAGTACAGTTGTGATTGGTGTAATGATGCATAGAGCCGTATGTTGAATCGTAATTGGTTGAGAATCAAAATCAAATCGTCATAGGCTCGTATATTATTGTATAAACAACTACTGATATATGATTAGCTCGCTTAAAAAAGCGCTTTATTTCAAATTCATTATTTTCCGTAATTTAATGTAAATGATTTTATTTCATCGAACAATATCTATACTACGTTATTTTAACGTAACACGTTTTTTTTTTAATAGATTACATAAGTTGCATATGATAAAATACTTGTATTTAGTAAATATAAAATTGTTAGAAAATTTTCTCCTAACAATAAATCCTGTTAAAGCATTGGTCCAAACCCTGAGAATAAACAGTTTTCTTTTAAGTACAATTATTATTATCATTGAAAAGCTTATTATAAATAAGAAAAGCCTTTACTATAATTGGATGGCGGACCTAGTCTAAATACATTGGGTGGCATGAAACATGGTGGAAATGGTCTTATGGGTCCTATTAATAAAGGATGTAATCTGCTGCATGTGGGCATAAGAACTTGTCCTCTAATTGGCATCATAGGTCCCTACCATCATAGGTCGTGGCTGTAAATTCACGAGTTTTAGAATATTTTTTGTTTATATACATTACTTGTAAGAATATAATAAGTTTTTTATTTGTATCGTCGATACTATTTACCCTACCTTACGCAACCCTGACGCAACCCTTGTTTTTTTTTTTTTTTTTTTTTACGTCATGAGGGAAAAACCTTCATAGGCCCCCTGGGCCCGGTGTCCAAGGGAGTGTCAGATTCTTACTGACTAAAAAACCCTCCTGAAACTTATTCTCCCGCGAGGGGAGGAGGCAGGCGCAACGCACGATGAGTACAATCCAATACCTATGTGCCTCTCCCCTAACAAGCCCGGCCGGAAATTCGCCACGCTTTCTCCAACACTCACACTCACACCCATAACTCCTGCATCCGGCGCTCTCGACAGTAGAGTTTCCTCCCCGAAGGCGCTATCTCCCACACCTAGGCGCACTCAACAGTTGGGTACGAACCCCACTGGAGGCGCAAGTTACTCACCTACTCCTGGCCTGACCTTACATTAAACGGTGTTCTGGTCAGGCCCACTCCACTCTCATACCATACTTACACTCCATGAGGGGGAAGCGACGCACAGGCGTCAGCCATTCGCCGCCCGAGTCACGTGAAGCCTCGCCCGAGGGGGCCGCCTAGGAGCGAGTCTCCTCTGCGGCCTCGCACGCAACCCTCTCCCATTCGCCCATTCTCTCTCTCTCTCGGCACTCTCCTTTGCACGCATCACGCGTCCTGCAAAGGACCGGAATGCAGCCCACCCCCCCGGCATATCCATGGATGCCCTGACTATGTCGGAGAGGGAGACATGCACTCCCCCCCAAGTCCCTAACAAGACCGTCCCGCTCATCCATCCACGCAGGGCAGTCGACCAGGGTGTGGTCCGCATCGTCTGCGTTCGCTCCACAGTGAAA
>NW_014569635.1:531735-536587 GCF_001313835.1 Polistes canadensis | reverse complement strand
GTCCCCGTTTCTCCCGTTACCCCAATTAAACCCAACTCCTCTTCCTTCCATGCAGCAATCGCCCTCCTCCTGGCAATAGCGCCCAGCGCCGCCTTWGTACTCGGAAGGACAGGTCCATCCGCGTCCCTAAGGGCCGCATACGCCTCCGCCAGTTGGGGCGCAAGATGGTCGAGGGGAATGATCCCCGCGACCATCATCATCGCATGAAACGACACCGTTCTATAAGCGCAGCACACCCTGATCGCCACCCTCCTCTGGAACGATCGAATGGCCCGCTTGACCCGTGAGTCCTCCGCGGCAGCGCGCCACCACACCGGTGCCCCATAAAGGAGCACCGATTGGATCACGCTGCCGTAGAGGCGCCTCTTCTTCTCCCCGGTCCGTGAAGGTTCGGAAGGAGCCTTCCAAGAGACCGGAGGATCCCCTCCGCCTTAGGAATCAAGGCCGCGAAGTGGGGCCTGAAGGTAAAGTCCGAATCCAGTACCACGCCCAGGTACTTCACTCTGGTATGGGCTCTATACTAACCCGAGACCCCCTAACCCTAATGGCAGGGGCTGGAACATTCCTGCGTCTGCGGAGGGCAGAGGCAGGGAAGGCCATTGCCTCCGTCTTGTGCGGCGCCACCTCGAGGCCAAGCTCCTCAATCGCACTCACGATCACCTCGAGATCCCGCTCCGCGTTCGCGATCGCCCCTGACAGGTCCCGCCCCACTGACAGGAGGGCCGTATCGTCTGCATAACAAACGACCCGGGAACCCCCCGGCATCGGAGTCCGGAGGACACTGTCATAGGCGATACTCCACAGGGTTGGTCCCAGCACCGAGCCCTGCGGGACCCCGCACGACACCCGCCTTTCCTCTAATCGTCCCCGTCTCCCGACAAACAGTAATGACCGGTCCGACAAATAACTCCTCACAATGTTCGCGATATACGTGGGAAGACCCTTCTCGTCCAACGCCCTGAAGATGGTCTCCCACGGTAGCGAGTTGAAGGCATTGCTGATGTCCAGCGCGGTCAGGATCCCGACGCGCTCACTGTCCACGCACTCCCGCACTATATTTTTAACCACCATGATGGCACCTACCGTTGAGCGTCCAACGCGAAAGYCATGCTGCGCCTGTGAAAGCAGACCCCTTGTCTCCAGGCACTCACTTATTCTTGACACAATTATCCGTTCAAATAATTTCCCAGTCTCATCCAGCAGGCAGATCGGTCTGTAGGAGCCAGGCAGGTCGGGTTGGGCGTCCTGCTTCTTCTTCAACAGGACCAGCCTAGCCCTCTTCCAGGCTGCTGGAAAGTTGCTGGTCCTAAAGCACTCCGTGAAGAGCTCCGCGAGACCGACCCCGCAGTGCACCGCCGCTGCTTTTATCACCATGCCCGGGACCCCATCCGGTCCCGGAGCCTTCCCACCGGTTATCCTCTTCGCCGCAGCCAGCACCTCTTCCGGCGTTACCGCCGCACCATCCACCTGTACCCCGCGCACGTCCTGAGCACTGTTCCGCTTCACTTGGGGAAAGAGGCCCCCCAACACTCGGTCCAGCACGTCCGGTTCGAGCACCTCCGTCAGGGGTGCAGAGTATGGCCTTAGCTTCCCCATGACCAGGCGATATGATCTGCCCCACGGGTCTGCCTCCAGCGTCCCTACGAAATCCCTCCAGGCCATGGCTTTGGCTCTCTTAATGGCCCTCTTTAGCAGTCTCTTGGTCTCTCTACGGGCCTCCAGACACAGCTCTATTCTCCTTTGGTCCCCGCTGCGTCTGGCTTTCAGGAAGCGCCTCCTAGCCGCAGTCGCTGCCGCCCTAAGAGCAGACAGTTCCTGCGACCACCAGCACGCCTTACTTCTCTTGTCTCTCGTATTCCTCACTCTCGGCAGTGCCATATCGCACGCGCTCACTAGCACCTCGTGTAGCCACTTCACGTACACTCGCGCACTGCACACACCTCTAGGACGAGTCCAGTCGCCCGATATGAGGGCAGCGGCGAGCATGTCCTCGTCCGCAGCCCTCGCATCCCACCGGGGGAAAGTCTTGACAGGCAGGCTCAAGCTTCGGGCCCCTGCAGTCTCGTGGCAATACTTGAACATAACATACGCATGGTCCGAAAGGGACTCTGCCTCATCTTCCCTCCATTCCGATAAGCGGATACTAGCAGCTGACGAGCCCCACGTGAGGTCGATAACGCTTGACCCTTGCGGCCGAACGCACGTGGGACGATCAATCCGGTTGAAGAGGTGCAAGTTCAACCGATTGGCCCAGGTAGAGAGCAACTCTCCCGTGAGACCCCTCCTCATTGTCATCGTGTCCAAACCAATCTCCTTGAGGCTAATGCTCTCCCTGGCCTTGGCGAGAGGATCACGGTACGACACCGCCTCATTGCATACTGGTGAGACCGCTGCAGTCTCTCTGGTTCCACCGCTGCGGCTCTTCTTCTTCTTCTTTTTCTTATTTTTTGTGCCACTTCCTGTGGCACTTCTCTCTCCCTTATTCTGTTCTCCCACCTTTCTCGCGCGTTCCCCCGGGGTGGTGGCCTTCTCCTGCCTAACAGCTGGCTCCGTCTGCTGGCGGCTTTTCTTCCTCCCCACTACCTCGATGAACCCATCCTGTGGGGGGGCGGCAGCACTTGCGGCAGGTATCCTTGGGGCGGGAGCCCTCGAAGTCCCTGGAGCGGGAGCACTCCTTTTTCCTCCCTCCACGGTCTTCCCGACCACGTCTGTCCCTCGCTGGGGTGGCCTGCTGGTGCCGTTGAAGGCGTTCCACAGCTCCGCCTGATCTCGCTGTAGAGCCTCAATACTCCTGTTGACCTCCCTCAGCATGGCCATCACGCTCCCTTCATTGTCGCCGGCCCTTGCATCTTCCAGCCTCTTCTCCAGAGCTGGGGTGGCTTTACCTCCTGCAGGCAGCACCTGTTTCCCCTGGCTTGGGGCAGCCACCGTCTTTACTCCCTGGCTCTGTTTTACAACCTCACGCTTTTTGAGCTCCTTTTTGAGCCTAGCGATTTCTTCCTCCATTTGACGGATCTTCTCATCCCCCAATTTTGCTTCCGTCCTCAGCTGAATGATAGCTTCAGCTCTTGAGAACGGGGAGCAAGACTGCTTGTCCAGTCGCTTCTCAATTTCATCGGCAGTGATGAGCGCATCCTTGATGAGGCGCTTCATCTTGCCCGATACCTCTCCTTTAATACTGGAGCATCGCGCTCTCTCTATCTCCATCTCCCTTAGGTGTAACCTAAGCCTGTCCGGGAGCCTTCCTGCTTCCAGCGTTAGTAGCGGCTGAATGTTCTTTCGCCATTCCTACTCGGTGCATCCGGTTCGACGATGAGACAGTCGTCCTCCTCCGACGACGTGATGATACGCCTCATCCTCTTGCTCCCCCTGGTCCTAATCAGCGAGTCAGGATCTGAGAGCCGCAACTCCTCCAAAGTCATAGCTTCTTTCTGCCATCCCTCCATCAGTGCCTCTTTTCCTGGTGCCTTAGTCAGTTCGCGGGCCAGGTCACCTACCTGCGAACAACTTCCCGAGGCAGTAACCAGAGTCTGGGCCGGGTTGCCTACCACAGACTCCTGACAGTAGCATGATGACGACGATGGGTGGCCTGTCCTACCACCACCAAGCACCGCCGTTGTGTGGGTCTCCCTCCCACACTGGTTAATTACTGTGTTTGTACCTTCCATAATTTTTTTTATAAATTTAGGCACAAGCCCAGTGAGAAAGGAAAAGAAAAGAAGGAAGTAAAAGGCGAAGAAAAAAAGAGAAAAGAGGGGATAGCAAGAATCACAGAGAGAAATAGCCACACAGACCATGCACACATCATTCATACCCTCCCTTTTAGTCGCCTTTTACGACAAGCAGGGAATACTGAGGGAGTATTCTACTACCCCCTACCCACGGGGGGGACCCTGACGCAACTCTGACGCAACCCTGACGCAATAGGATGAATACCTACTATCTCTGGATCTAAAACGAGATTTATGAATGAAAAAAATTATCCGAGTCTTAATATTCTCTTGAGAAAATATTTTGTCATGCACAAATGATCTTCTCGCTGATATTGTACCACCACATAATCATTCTATTAAAAATTATTATTCATGCATAGAAATTTTCAATTGTAATATATAATCAAAAAAACTATTTAGTATAAAATCAAAACAAAAATATATACAATATCTCTATTCTTTGTTTAAATATTTATTACCTGCAAATTTAAAAATTTTGTTTGTTACAAATAAAAAATTTTTTTCAAATATAAACATCTATGAAAACTTAATTATTTTTCAAATTGGTCAAGAATAATAATAACACTTATACGCAGCACTCAAATAACGAGAAACTAGAAAATAATGTTAGAAAAAAAAAAGAAGAATAGCAAGCAAAAGTGAAATATTAGTTACAGCGATAAAAATATTTATAAAATTGTGCTTAACCTAACGCATTGCATACAAATCACGATCCAACTTTGTATTTGAAGTAAACTTTATTCTGAATGGATAAATAGTAATTAATTAATTACGAATGAAGATATATATATATATAAAGAGATATTTTGATTAAAGTAAACAGAATATTATTATCTTCTGCTATCTTCACAGTCGTATATTAATGGATTATAAACATCTTCAGTTGACGTAGATTGAAAGAATAATCTAACAATTAAAATAAATGTATATACACATATATATAATAATTTACCACTTCTTCTTATTATGACAACCTCCTCTGGTTTAATAATGTCACGATTTAATTCGTTCGATGGCATTTCCACAGACAAATTTCTATGTACATTTACTTTAATACAATGTAGTTCTTTCTCGCTTATTTTAATTCCCTCCGGGCCTTGAAATATAGAAGTTGAACC
>NW_014569635.1:527156-529185 GCF_001313835.1 Polistes canadensis | reverse complement strand
TACGTTCGTCCTTTACGCTTACCTATGACTAAAATCTTGTTCGGGAGAAGAATCACGTCGATAATTTCCATACTCTCGATAAGAGCTCTCCCTATTTCGAGATGATCTGTACCTGTTGCTGCTACTGCTTGGACGATCATATTCGCTGTCTCTTCTATCTCTTTCACGATATCTTTCTCTACTTTGTCGTCTATGAAACATTGCATAATTACATTAATAGATTATTTATATATAGTACTATGCTCTTATATTTAATCCTTTTAAAATATACAAAATGTATCTGAAATTATTTGGACCAAACGTTGTTGTTAATGTTTCTATACATTGGTTGATGAAATATCTCAGACACCTTATACATTTAAATATAAATTAAATCAAAATTACCTATCACTTTTTTTGCTAATATTCCAGTCAGATTTACCACTCGAATCTATTGATTCTTTTGACCTATAATAGAGAATTTTAATTAATAATCATATAGAATTACATTTCTAACATACGTATGATATCCCTGATATATTTTCTTTAACAAATAATATTCAACATTTAAAAACGTACAATAATTTAATTGTTTCTTATTAATGCATAAACTAATGTTATTAGCAACTTTTTGGTACTTCATACGAATGTTATGTCCAAGTTCAAGCAATACTCAATGTAAAATATCCATATAAATATATATACGTATGATTTAATTAAAAATCAGTAAGAACTTTAATGCTCGTAAATATTGCAATACTTGACATAATATTATGTAATACTATTTAAGTAACGAATGAAAAAATATTTAATCAACTTAATGGATTAAACATAAGTAATCCACTTCTTAAATAATAATAATTATATTCATTCGAAAATTAAATATATTAATATCATATTCATATCGTTATTTTATTTATTAATAAATACTAATATATCAACATTAATAATAATTGTATTACATACTTGGAACGTCGAGAAGACGAAGAACGTTGGCTACGATGCCCTAACAAATTAGAAGATGGAGAACGTCTTCTAAATGATTCCGATTTGTTACCTGATGTTAATTGTTAAAATGTAAAAAGAATCTATTGTAAAAAAATATACAATTTTTCAAATGAAACTTCTTACACAATGTCAAATCCATTTAATGTTTGGGTAATTTATTTTACGCTAGCATAGAAGAGAAATAGAATAAGAGTCTGTGAGTTATAGGAAACGATGCGCATTCACATCTTATCTTTTCTAATATACCTAGCAATAAATAAATGTAAGAAGTTTAATTTTTTTCGCGTGTACTTAGTGATAAGTATCGCACAAAGTAATATTTTTATGTAAAAAATATTTATATTAAACACCTGTGTCTCCACTTTCAATAGCCATCACTGTACGACGTTCTTCGATTTCTTTATGTTTCTTGGAAGAACTTTGTAACTCTTCCCTTTCGAAGATTGGTTTTGAGCCTTCTCCTATTCAATGACACATGTAAAAAAGAAATAATTAGTTGTTCGAATAGCATATAATATCTGTTATAGAAATCAAATATACAATAGCGAATAAAATTCAAGCATTGGGACGTAATAATTTAAGCAATCCTATAAACTATTAAATTCGTGTCATTTTATAATCCCTATGAGTTGCTAATATTTTATATAAAAACATTTATCATATCTGTGTTATGTATTTTTTTATATTATTTACCGTTTGATTAACTGTAATTTTTCCTACTGTCGACAGTTGGGCTCACAATTATTATGAAACTATTTATTGTGGTCAAAGAAAAAGAATTATGTTAAATAATACTGTATATAAAATTATTTAACAATAAAATTTTCGTTTATTCGCTATTTATGATATTTTGTTTTTATTTCATTACGCACATGTTATATTATAAATAATATTTTCATTATTAACCTTTTTTATTCTTTTATATACATATCCTTTGATATGTATATAATGTAATATATCCGGATGAAATATTAAAAACTATTAACAAATATCACTCCAACATTATAGAAAGAACAGATATAAATAAATTCGCAATATCTTA
>NW_014569635.1:521300-525006 GCF_001313835.1 Polistes canadensis | reverse complement strand
ATTTGAAACATAAAACCGAACTTTTACAATAAGTTATATATTTCTTTCTCTTTCTTTCCAATTCCTGCAAAGAAGAACTAACCCCMATTTGATATCTTCCATCATTCGATGATGCTGAGAAATTCACTTTTGTGCCACTTGCTTCAACTAGAAAATATAGAAGTACATAGATGCTCACACGATCACTTTTCACGTAACAAAAATCATCTTAGTTACTACCGGGACCACCAGTMGACGATAGTAGGAACTTAACACGATGACGATACAAACTATTAAAGAATACTGTATTATTTGATAGTATATGATAGCATAGTTCTATTATAATAAAATTTAAAATAAATATATTTAATTTTTAGTGTATAAACATGTGTGTGTGCCTTCAGAAATGCACATATATATATATTAAAATGAAACAATTTAAGACACTTAAATAAAAAAGAATCTAGAAGGTATGATGACAAATCCAACGATGATCACCTGTAACAAGAAGAAAACTATATTAGTCACAGTCAAGAGATACAACTGCCTGACATACAAATCGTCCAGTTCGCAGAGATGCACTTTTCAATTGAATTTTTTATTTATTTTTATCAAATCTCTATTTACCGTTGTAATGAAATTAAATTTAAACGCGTGATTTTACATTTACATAAAATATATAAAAATAAAGAAATAGGAAAAGTACAAATATTAAGTTGCTACAAAAAATATAATATCTATTAATTATTATGAAATACTTTTAAGCTGCATTATATAGGAAAGAAAAATTGCAAATTTAATAAAATACGATAAAAATGACAAATTTTAAAGACGAAACAAGAAAAAAGAAATTACAGTAATATTTACCGAACGTTATGTAAGCTTGAAAATTTAATAATACGAAGATATTAATATTTTTGACTCTAACTAACACATATGCACCTTCTGAACGATATAGTCACGAATTTGGTGTCCCAAGGAGATGGAATGGTTCATCATCTCCAATTACAACTACAAATTAATGACGAGCAAAAAAGTAATACAACAAAATATGACTAGAGAGCTATTCTCGAAAAGTTCAAACTTGCTGTTGAACCTTTGAAAATAACTCAATAGTCTAGTAGTTGCCCACTTGATACCACAAATTTGTGGGGGCCTCTTCTTTCTTCATCCCCTAAACGCTGCTGTGAGGCTTTTTTAAACATTTACTCGAATGCCTCAACAGATATTTGATCTAATCGATGAACCTATTATTAACACTTTGCATTTAAACAACTAAATAATATCTAACAAAAGCAAAAACTTTGTAATACATCTTATGGTCTTACTTTTTTACTCGACCACTTTTATCTTTTATCTTTATTCTTCAGTTCAGGATAGGTTTTCTTGTCTCATCGGTTAAATTCTTTTAAATAATAGTGCAATGAATTAATGCACTTTCTTTTTTATTACGTGTTTTGTTCGTGGTTAGTAGTGGTGAAACCGAGCATTAATTTACTCGTTTTCATCCAGAAAAGCATGTAATAAATGTCTYACATGCATTGCTTCGTACTTAGTTTACCTAATCGCGATTAATTTCGRTATATCGATACTTCGATATTATAAATAAATGAGCAAGAAGACAAACCAAATTCGCGAACGGATAGATTCTAACAATTAAGTGGTGGCCCCAAAGCCCAGTTCTTTTATTAAAACATTTCTTTTCTATATAATGCAGCTTAAAAGTATTTCATAATAATTAATAGATATTATATTTTTTGTAGCAACTTAATATTTGTACTTTTCCTATTTCTTTATTTTTATATATTTTATGTAAATGTAAAATCACGCGTTTAAATTTAATTTCATTACAACGGTAAATAGAGATTTGATAAAAATAAATAAAAAATTCAATTGAAAAGTGCATCTCTGCGAACTGGACGATTTGTATGTCAGGCAGTTGTATCTCTTGACTGTGACTAATATAGTTTTCTTCTTGTTACAGGTGATCATCGTTGGATTTGTCATCATACCTTCTGGATTCTTTTTTATTTAAGTGTCTTAAATTGTTTCATTTTGAAATATATATATAAATGCATTTCTGAAAGCACACACACACGTTTATACACCAAAAATTAAATGTATTTATTTTAAATTTTATTATAATAGAACTATACTATCATATACTATCAAATAATACAGTATTCTTTAATAATTTGTATCGTCATCGCGTTAAGTTCTTACTATCGTCTACTGGTGATCCCGATAATGACAAAAATGAATCTAATTTGAAAAAAAAAATGATCATGAGAGTTTCTATGTACTTCTATATTTTTGAGATACATTGCATTTTTTTTTATCATATGTACTCTCTGTCGGTAATATGCATCCCTATATTATTTTTCAATTGAATACTAACCTACAATTTGTGACGTAATATTACTATAACCTATATATTTAATCACTGTGATTTAAAAGGTTTGTTTTTGTATTATATATTTTATCGGTTAAACTGTAAATATATATTATATTTAACATGATTTGCATATTAATAATTTAAACATTTACGAATAGGAGGACTTTTGAAAAAAGATCTGAATAATATATATTAAGTAGAATCGTTTGATGGCTCTATAAACATACTGTTGTATTATATAAATTAAATATACTTTCTACTCTTTATTTTTTTTATACTTTTAGAGTAGTATTTTAAATATTAAAAAAAGTAAGTAAAAAGGGAAAAGTTATAAAACAAAGCGGTAATTAATTAAAGTTTACAAATTTTCCTGTATAATAAAATACAATTTGGTATTTTGTGGGAAAGGTAAACACCATGAAAGGACCTCCGCAGACCACCGAAGAGATGGCCATCATATTGGGTCGTCGTATGGTTAGAGAACGAGAACGTTTGATAGGTATGACAGATGAAGAACGTGCATGGCGTGCACAGTTCTTAAAGGACCAAATATTAGATCCTAGTGAACCCGTTATACCAACCAATTATTATAAAGAAAGGTATAACCCAATTAGAAGATTTTACAGAGCACCCTTGGATAAATTTGAAAATATGTTGGTTCCCTTAGTGGTAATTTGATATATTTCTATTATGTTAGCATTTATTTCTAAGCAAAACATATATAACAGAATTAATATCATTGTAGGGTAATATGTGGGCTGATGGAATACGTCATATTACAGCGAAAAGTATTATGGGAATAATTGGCATATACGTTACTTGGTACTATTTTAAATATAATAGACACGTAAGTTTTCTATTTGTATTGATATCTCGATATTGCAATGATTTTCCAATAACATGCATTTATTTTTTAATGGAGCACACTTATATTATTTGTTTTATCTCGATCTGCTTAGCGTTAAAATCGTATTATTTTATCTAGGATTGGACAAAATCTGGAGGCTGGAGAGTATCATTTTCACGTACTATACAGTTTCCAAGCGATCCAGGCTTCCCTAACACTTATATTAAAAGCAAAGGCAATGAATTTGCACAATATGGATTCGATAAATCACCCATATAAAATATAAATAATATTAGTGTATATATAGTTGTCTGATATAATAAATAAATGGAATGATAGTGATGAAAAATTGGACAATTTATTATATCAATACTATTTGTTCACGCTACAAACATTGTTAAGTATGTATTATTTTAGTAATATATGTTATTTTTATTTATTCATAATCTTAATTATTTTAACTTCACAATATCTTATTAATATTA
>NW_014569635.1:483362-521275 GCF_001313835.1 Polistes canadensis | reverse complement strand
ATATTATATATATATACTTTATGCTATGAAATTTTACCATAAATGTTTTAGAATATATGTAATTAATATTATATATAAATCCCCCTTATAGATAAATACATATGTCTGCGATATAAACTTTTCAACACATATAAGTTATTGGTGCGAAGGCATATAATATCCACAGTCTTGACTTAAATTTACTTTGTACATGTAAGAAATATTGGCAGTTTATATAAATAGTAAATGACTAATCTGTAACGCACAACTCTCTGTTACGGATAAATAAATATATTAAATATTATATATGATAGATAAATATTCTATATTATATCTTATTGGAATATAAAATCTTATAATTACACGATCACGCGTAAACAATTTCTTCTTATCTTTTTATACTAATTTTTATTATAAAAAGAAGCGTAAAATAGAATTATTTCTTTACCTTTGGACGTTCTATGAACGGAGGTGGTGGTAAAGATGACTCACCAGGATTCCCCAACCAAACTGATTTACTAAAACGACCTTTTATCACAGGTGCTTGCCATTTATTACTGCACATAATAGTAGTCGTAGGTTTTTCCGCGGTGATCGAGGCCATCGTTACAACCTTGAAAATGCAATAAAAATTACTTAGAATTGTTTAATAGATCGATCGATAATTAAAGTAAAATTCCTAATTAATAAGACAGATTTATACAATATTCGATGATATGTGAAATCTACAAATTATTTATAATGAAGATATTCAATAAATTAGAAGATAAATTGTTAGGAAATTATTTTAAATATAACTTAGAAATAACAAACTAATTGTTCTATATTTATGGTAAACAACATACAGGCACGTTTAAATGTTTTTGATATTAAATACGTTGTAAAATTTTTAGCGCAGTTGAATTTCTACCTCGTGTTATACTGCGAAGAAATATCTTTCTTTTCTAGGAAAAAAAATAAAAGCGTATTTTTAATATAATATATATATAAATTTTTATTAATAGTAAAATATTTTACAAATTTACCAGAAAGTAACACTTCCTATAATGTACATGTAAAAGTATAAGTTTATAAACTATTGTAATGTTTCGTTATTTTCTCTTTTTTTGTTTTTCAAATGATGTTTTTTATGATAATGATATTATAAGTATGATAATGTAGGCCTTTATGTGTATCTCGATAGCTTTTTTATCTCAGTATAATGCTACAACTAAAGAAAGAATAGGACACAATCAGGTTCATCTTTCTCTCTGCGCATAATTCAAATAATAACACATAGAAGAGGATATTTCATAAATTACTTTAAAATAACGAAGAGAGGATAGTATTGGTAATTTTAAATAATCATAAATATGGTCTCTGAAACTATCATTGATGGTATTCGCACATTTTCGTTTGATAATACTTCTGACAAAAATAATAATCCATTGTGAAAATAGAAATTTATTTTTTAATAGCAAGAAAAATGTAAAGTATCTTAACAATTTTTCTTGATAAAGAAAAGAAAAGAAAAATAAGAAAAACAGCACGATAATATTTGTTATTCGACAAAATATATGTGCTTGAGATATTATTTGAATAAATATCCATGTATTTGTCATCATAATAACAAAGATCATATGATTATGGATTCTATTGGAAATCAATCTTATTTTCTATTCTAAAGTATATTCTAATGCCAAGGTACTTGATTTGGATGACTGATGGAACCCAGTTTGTAGTACTTTGCGGTGGAAGGTGGTGGAATTCCGGTGGGTTGATTAGGTGGAGTAGCTGTAGCAGGAGTTTCAGCATTCTGAGCAGAAGTGCCATCTCCTTTTAAAACAGCTACACATTTCCAATTGTTAATATAATTGTCTTTCCATAATCTAACGCAACCATCATCCCCAGAACTTGCTAAAATAGTTCCCATAATGTTCCAGCATACGTGCCACACAGTAGTATAATGATCATCGAATTGCGCAGCTGTCGTTATCTCAAAACGCGATAAACCATTTTGAGCATTCTCCCTATGAAGAAGATTACAATCATTTTGTAATAAATATTATTCATTATTTTTCTTTTAATTGAAAAATATTATTTACTTACTGCATTGGTTTTAATATAATTATTCTTACATCCTTTGTTGCTACAGCTAGTGTATGAAAACTTCTACCTAAATTAGGTGCGAATGCAATATCATGAACAGGATCAGTAATGTTCGATAATGTTTCAGTTTTTGTCCAACGTCTACTACCCTCAGAATATTCGTATATAAAAACTTTTCCTCCGCTGGATGCATTTGTATCATCGCTTCCAACTGCTATCATCGGTGGATGTAATCTAACATATATATATATATATATATATATATACAAACACGTATAATATAAAAATTACATATAAATCAAATATCTCTTTTTATAGAGTGTAACATTAATGTTACCTTGATAACGATGGATTCCATGTAAGACAACTACATGGAAGTTTACAACTGATATCATGTTGCAAAGTCCACTGACTTAAATTCATGATATCCGGTGCTTCATATATTCTAATTACTCCATCTGCGCTACAAGTAATCAACAAAAGTCCTAATACCTTTGGAGCGAATTTCACATCTGTAACAGATGTCCTAGAATCTACTAAATTTGTTCTCCTAACCCAATGACGCATACCACGTTCTCCAGATCCTGATCCTTCAACTATATTAGATACAAAGAAATAATAAAGTAAATAATACTAGATGATGTAACGAGTTTGATAGACATACCTATTTCTTCCCAAACAGCTGCAGTACGGTCAAAAGAACACGTAGCGAGAACTTGACCGAATTCAGGATGCGCCCAAGTAACTTTCCAAACCGATCCGCTATGTGCTTTCCACGAAGCAGTTAAATGCCAATTCTCATGCTCATCTTCATCCCACACCTATGTTTTCGTTTAAATATTTATTAGTTATTTTCATATTATTTTTCTTTTAATAATATATATATATACATATTATATTACCTTTACAAATTGATCACTTGAACATGTTGCCATTCGTTTCCCATAAAAATCATATGCAATATCATGTATTAGATCTTTATGTTCTGCATTAATACTGTGTGCTTCGAACATTGTTAACTATTCTATTTAATGCAATTTATTTGTTTATTTATTTGATGCATATGTAACAATGTATATATCAGTCGTATGTATAAAAAGGTTAGGAAGCGTTCGTGTCTCCCGCTATTGGTGCGATTTAGAGATAATTAATAAAAGTTTATCGTTTTAAATTACTTCATAAATATTACCAGATAATTTAATAATATAAATATTTACACAGCGTTACTTAGTTTTTATTTTCTTTCACAGTTATTATTTTAGATTAATGTTAATTGATTATAAATTTATGTATTTCAAACTACCCGCTAATTAAAATAATGTTATTTTAGTTATGTTATATAACCACTAGAGGTGCTGTAATATTATCTGTTATTTTTATATGGGTACCTTCGTCTATGTATATTAGCTATGGTGAACATGTGGGGCCATGTGTTTTAATAATTGGTAAACTAGATTTTAGGTTGTAACAAAGAAAAATAAAATGGGATTGCAAAAGCAAGCTTTTAAGCGAAAGCGAGATATTCTAAAAAATAGAACTAATCAGCAACAAAGTGTCCAAACTTTACAAGATATAGATAATCTTGAAGATGCTGAAGTATGTTATTTATTTATATTATCTATTTTCACACATTATTTATTTATCTCTTATTTATTCCTCTTAATTCTATATAATTTTGATATTTTAGGATTCTGACATCGATGATTACTTAATAAATGAACTAGACAATAATGAACTTAGTACAGATGAAGAAACAGAAGATAATCATGATAATTCTGACTCAGACAGAGATCTAATAAAAAATTTGTTCTCATCTGATGAAAATAGTGAATTAGAATTTGGTTTTTTATCTGAAGATGATATTGATGATTATGATGATGATGATGATGATGATGATGATGATGATGACGATAATGATGATGATGAAGATGATGATGATAACGATGAAGAAGAGGAGGAGGAGGATGATGATGATGATAATGATGGTTATGATGATTATGATGAGAACGATGAAGAAGAAGAGGAGGAAGATTATAATGATGATGAAGATGATGAAGAAGAAGAAGAAGAAGAAAATAGTTATGATAGTGGAAAGAATGAGGAAAATATTTATAATACTGATGATGAAGAAAACAAAGAAGAAAAAGATAGTAATGATAGCAAAGAAAAAAGACTAACAAATAATGATATAAACAAAAGTAAAAGTATAAGTAAGATGAAGGAGATTAAAACAAAGTTAAGTCCTAAAGGGAAGAATAAATTAAAAAATAATTCTAATAAATTACATAAGATACAAACGAAAGAAAATTTAAATTCTACGAAATCTTTAAAACGTGAGAAACGTAGTGAAAAACTCGAAAAGAATAAAAATAATATGAAATCTCAGACCAATAAAGTAAAAGTTTTAAATAAAACCAAATCTGTTAAGGACGTTGAATCGAATAATAAAAGTAATGGTAAGTGAGAGAGACAATAAAATTCAATGTAAAAACGAAAATATTCATAATATTTATTTTTGTTGTGTAGATCAAGAATATGAATATGACAGTTCGGACGAAGAGGATATTCGTAATACCGTAGGTAATATACCCATGAAATGGTACGATGAATATGATCACATTGGTTACAACTGGGAAGGTAAAAAAATCTTGAAACCAGAGAAAGGGGATCAATTGGATAATTTCTTAAAGAGAATGGAAGATCCAGATTTTTGGAGAACAATAAAAGATCCTCAAACTGGACAAGATGTTCTACTTAGCGAAGAAGATATACAATTAATTACTAGAATACAAAAGCAAAAAATTCCTGATGTACAATTCGATGAATATGCTGTAAGTAATGTCTTTATCTTTATATAATGTAACATTATTTTAATATTTTTTAATGAATTATTATTTGATTATATTTAGCCATGGGTTGAATGGTTTACATCGGAAGTTATGAAAACACCGCTTCGTAATTTCCCTGAGCACAAACGTTCATTCTTGCCTTCTAAACTTGAAGCTAAAAGAGTATCCAAATTTGTACATGCGTTAAAAATGGGTTGGATGAAATCGACAGCAGAAATGGAAAAAGAAAAAGAACAAAAAGATAAAACACCAGAGTTCTATATGTTATGGCAGTCAGATGATCAAGCTGAGGAAATGCGTAGAATTCACAAACATATACCACCACCTAAGAGACATTTGCCTGGTCATGCGGAAAGTTATAATCCTCCGCCAGAATATCTATTTGATAGTAAAGAACTTAAAGAGTGGAATAAATTAAAGACGACTCCATGGAAAAGGAAGTTACATTTTATTCCACAAAAGTATACTTCTTTAAGAGAAGTACCTGCTTATCCTCGATATATCAAGGAAAGATTCAAAAGATGTTTAGATTTGTATTTATGTCCAAGAGCATTAAAAATGAGGTTAACAATAGAACCAGAAGCTTTGGTACCGCAATTGCCTAGTCCCAAAGATTTGCAACCATTCCCAACAACGATGTCTATGATCTTTAAAGGTCATACAGATATGGTTAGAAGTATTACAGTAGAACCAAGTGGACAATACATTGCTTCTGGTGGAGATGACATGACCCTAAAAAGTATAAATCTATATTTTTATTTATTACAAATTATAACTTTTTAATATTTGTAATAAATTTAATTGAAATATTTTGTATAGTTTGGGAAATAGCTACAGGCAGATGTACAAAAACAGTGGCTTGCGGTGGTGTAATTAGATGCGTTGCTTGGTGCCCTAATCAAGCGATATCTCTCATAGCTGTTGCAGCAGATAAAAAAGTTCTCTTAATAAATCCAGGAATCGGTGACCATCTCATTACTACCAAAACGGATCAATTGTTAGAAATAATACCGCAAAGCGATGTTATAGGTAATTTTAATTTATATCATCTAATCTCTTAAAATTTTTAATTCGAATTTATTAATTTTAAGATATATTTAATACTATGCTTATTTTATTTAAATAGTTAGTGAAAGAGTAAAATCAGCTGTACAGTGGGAACAGGCGGAGGGTGAATCATGGAGTAAAGGAATTAGATTAATATTGAATCATTTCAAAACAGTAAAACAAGTTACATGGCATGGTAAAGGTGATTACTTTGCCACAGTTATGCCCGATGGTCAAAATAGATCTGTTTTAATAAATCAATTATCAAAAAGAAGATCTCAATTACCATTCACTAAGTCCAAAGGTTTAATACAATGTGTATTGTTCCACCCGATAAGGCCTTTCCTATTTGTTGCGGTATGTAATATATAATATATTTTAATTAATTGTATTGTATATATTATATTGTGTGAAATTATTTGTAGACTCAAAGAAATGTTAGGATATATGATTTAGTTAAACAAGAAATGGTGAAAAAATTATTGTCCAATTCGCAATGGATATCAACAATAGCTATACATCCTGGTATAATATTATTATTATTTAATATTGTATATATATTATAATCTTATTAAGTCATCTGTCACAAGTATATATTTTATTAAGTTATTTCTATACATTATTTTAGGTGGTGACAATATTTTGGTTGGTACCTATGATCGTAAAATGTTATGGTTCGATTTGGATTTAAGTACAAAGCCGTATCAAACATTACGTTTACATGGCACAGGTGTTAGAGGTGTGGCTTTTCACAAACGTTATCCTCTTTTTGCTTCTGGTGCCGATGATAGAAGTCTCATTATTTCACATGGAATGGTTTATAAGTAAGATGAAACTAATATGCAGTTATTTTCTTTTTTTTTCATGTCAACATTGTAAATATTAATAACGTCTTGATCATTTTCAGTGACTTATTACAAAATCCATTAATAGTGCCATTAAAAAGATTATGTAATCATGAATCGTACAACGATTTTGGAATTTTGGATGTTATGTTTCATCCTACTCAACCATGGGTCTTTTCTGCTGGAGCTGATTCAACGATACGAATGTATACATAATATATTATATTAATTATTTTAATACAAGAAATAATAAAGGTTGAAATCAAATTCTGCAACATAGTATATGGTATATTTTCCATGGAAACTAAATTACAACGAATAAAATATAAAACAAAAAAGACACGCGTAGGAACTTATTATATTGCGACAATAAATGGTAGTGATATATATAAAACAGATGTGAAAGACTTTGTTGTAAACTTTGAATAACACAATTCGTTAAGAAATATACAATTGAACTTCTTAATAATATATTTTCTCTGTTATATTACTGGATGTATTATTTAAAGATGTCTATTAGAGGTAAGAAAATGATAAAATGTAATATATAACTAAAATATGAGTTAGATACGTGTAAGTCATATATATTAAGGTATAGGAGAATGACCTAAGCATTGCCACTCTGGTTGTCCACATTCACAAATGCGTCCTGCATGACGTACATGAAAAACGGTTACTATACCCCTACTATCGTCAAATTTACAAGTAATGTGTAAATTATGAATTAAAAAAGTATAAAACTGATTTCCCCATCTTTGTCTCAAGTATACAGATCGCGGATCTTCTCTAAGAACATTCTCAATAGCTCTTCTTTCTTCTTCGGCTTTATCTTCTAAAATTTCATTCAAATGTGTCAAAGCTCGTTCGTTAAACACTACAGATAGTGTTCGTATATTTGATCTCGATATCCATTCTGGAATTCTAACTTCGTAAGAAGCATTTTCTCTCGATTCGTTAGTACCTATTAAATTGACATCCTCTCTCTGTAATGAATTATTATCTGTAGTAGTTCTTACAGATACTGGAAAATTTGATAAAGTTTGAGAAGGTGTTAAAGTTTGCGGTTGAAAACCTTCTTCCCCGTCTGGAGCTTCTCGAATGCCCATACGTACTGGAGAATTATCAACTCTTGAATTTAACGCACATCTATTTAATAAATCTAAATCTGTACCACAGACGGTATTTGGTCCATCCGCTCCATCCAGGAGTCTGGAATTACGAGAAGTATGAATCTCCGTGTAATTATCTCTGTCGTTTCTCAATGTATAAATTGAATCGATATTATTTTGATCATTATAAGATACATCTTGAAATGTGGTACTCAAATCTCCTATATCTTCTGAATCTGATTCCAAACTACGTACATTACTTTCGATTGTTGCAGTAAAATCTGATCTTGAATTGGACGATGTATTTACAATTGGATTTGATATTTCATATGAATTAGTACTTTCATTATTTTGCAAAGTATTCTCCGAATGAAGATCCGAAGATTGAATATAATTTCTTGATTCTAAATAATTCTCCAAATTAGGATATCCTTGAAATTCTTCTGCTTGTAATCTAAGGGCAAGTTCTTCATCTCTGGAAACATCTGTTTCTTGAACTATGTTATAAGAACCATTTCTAAGATATAAATCGGAAAGCCTATTTCTTGTATCATTATTTGATTCAAAGTTGGTATTTAAATTGGATGTTTGATCTTGGGTTAAATTAATACATTCTTCCATATACTCGACCGATTCCATCTCATTCGTTGGATATTCCATTAATCTATTGCACAATTTTTCTACATGTAATGGGTTGTCGTATTGTGGTATGTAAGGTTTTATATCCAATACCGGTGTTTGATCTACCATATCTACACCCTCAAAGTAAATAGTATAATTATCAATTTTTAATATTTTCACTAAACTCAAGCCAATAGGACAAGGACGATGAGGAGAACGTGTAGAGAATACACCTGTTCTAATGCCGTTCAATCTTGGTGGAGCCACTTTAGCACGAATATGCGTTGAATCATTTCTATGGAAATGAAATATGATCCTAAGAAATAAAAGTTTTGTTATTATTATATAAAAATATGATTTATAATATAATATAAATACTTGATCTATTTCAGTTTACCATAAATGAGAAAAGTCTTGTAATCCTTGGAGCGCGTGATCAGGATTTGTAAACACTGAATTATGAATTAATATTTTCCCCGATGTTCTTCCAGAAACTCCAGGCTGTCGCGGTACACCTCTTTTATTGGGAAAACAGGTAGAAATTATCCCAATTGGTTTTAATTTTAATGTATCCTCTTCATTGCTTGTACCAGGCTTAACGTCTTCCAATGATCTTTTCTTAGATTCCAAATTGGTTGTACCATTTTTACATAATTCCAAGAGATGTTTAATATTATTAATATCTTTTTCATGCATGTATCGTAAACTTTTTATTTGTTGCCTGAAAATGAAACGTTAACAATATTAGGTTTAATAGGTTATCTCTGAAATAAATTCTTTGTGAAAGTTTCGCTATAATAAAATAATTGAAAAATAGAGAAGAAATGATAAGAAAAATATTACCTTAAATTATTAATCTCGTTTCTAGCCGCCGTTAATTGTCCAAGCATATGTTTCATATTTAAATCTGAACTTTGACAGTTCGATTCCATATTTAAATTTGACTGCAAATACGTATTACCGGCATCATCAAGAATGATGATATGATATAAGAAATATTATTTCAAAAGAATTTTATTTAATATTAATTTATATAAATACGTTATTAAATTTTATCATTAGAAATAGCATAACACGGTACGTTTGTATTTTTCACGTATAATTAATGTTTGTACTTTTTTTTTTAATTAAACGTACACGGACACATATAACACACGCGTCCAAGAAATATAATCAGGAATCGATAGTGTACCGTGTACCAAAGTTATGTATGTAGCGTAACGCATTACCATGAATGTGCATTTATGACGTAAATACTTCATTAATATTTTAATCAGAATGACTTTGATATATTTTCTTTAAAGAATTAATTAAAATTCTAATAAAAAATAATAAATATATTCTAAAAAAAATCGATGGGCGAATAGAAGGAGGCCATTTTTTCGGCATGGGATTGGTTCGTGCATTCTTCCACGGACCAATGAGAATCGACCCTAGCGATTAATCGCGATTCTCTATATCGCATTGAACTACTTAAACAAAATGGCGACGGGAGACAAATTTTAGTGAACATGCAGCTTATTGATCCCTGCAATAAGTGTGATATATATACATTTATATATTTATATTACTTGCAAAAAGAATTTCGTTAAATTAATTAAAGAAATATATATCTTTGTTTTGTAAATCTATTTAAAAAAAACTACTCATTGAGAGTATGGATTTAATAAGACCGATCGTTATTATTTCAACAAGAGTTAACTTGTTATATAATATATGTAGTTTCTATGCATAGAGCTTGCATTCCCAATTCATGTGAATTCGCCGGCTGTGTTAACGGCTTAACATGGCTTAACATTATCATCTTCGATCGCATTATATGACAGTGATTTGCTATGGTCATTTAATGCACGTTATACTTGCATACCATACCAATTACTTTTAAAGCAATTACAATCAATGTTGTTTCAATATTAAATGCGCATATATGTGTCAAAATATTAGCACTTGGCATATCGTAAACAGTCAGACTGTTTTTAAAAGAGAAGAAAGAAATAATAAATAAATTACTAGATTAATATTGTTAGTGAAACGAAGGTTTGTAACGTTTAAATATTCTCTGCACAATTAAATAATTTATTATTCTTTTTTTCTCTCACACACATTATTAATTCCTACAAATATATTAGTGAGTTAACTCTGTGATCGCACATATATAATTCCTTTATTAATCATTCTAATATTAATATCTCGGTCATTATTAATATTTATACAGTATAAACCATTATTAATACACAATTAACAATATCCCGCATTGATTGACGGTCGATATAAAAACAAAAATGGACTTCTTATGCAGTTATACAAAGTTCCAGATGTGATGTGTCATTTTTGATGTGCATACTCCTTCGCTTTTTTCTTATCATCTATATCTATTCGTCGAACGAAGAAGACGTGCGTGAATAGCTTTAAAGTAAATATTGTATTTAAACATTTTTATTAAATTCTCTTAAGTGATTTTAATTTCTCTTCGACAAAATTTATTACTTTTTTTTTTTTTATATTTCGTTCGATTCAATAATAATTTTAACGAATAGTAAAATTCGTATTTATATAAAATTTACATATAAAAGTATTTGTGTATGAATTAAAAGATACTTTAGAATGAATAATATAATCACACACACACACACACACACACATTAAAAATAGATTGTTGTGAAATAGATTATATTGGAATTTAATAACTGCTATAATGTTAACGTTCTCGTAATTGTGTGATATAACAGAATAATAATAAACCTTACATTATTAACATTTACAATAATTAATAATCTTTAAATGTCATTAATTTTTCTATCGTATGTCATCATGTTGTATTATGTTCTATATAATTGCTAATGGTCAAAGGTTATAAGTCTTTATTTATATAAAGTGATATAATATTAGATTTAAAATGAATAGAATTTCAAATAAAAAAATGTAGTAATACGTTATTGAGTGTTAAAGTATTAATATAATATTGTGTTTAATAATTCTACGAATACATATATTTATTTTCTACAGTTAAGAAACACAATGGCATTTCACGAATTAGTAGAAGCAGAATGTGGTGTTCCCAGTTCGTTGATACGCCTTACTTCACATTTTGTGAAAGATCATGGTTTCAAGGAAGAAGGAATACATCGTCCTTTTATACCACCGGAATCATTTCAACCAACAGATTCTGAACAATTAGTAAAACAATTTATCGAAGAAACATCATGTCCACAAACGTTTCGAATGGATAATTTATTACAAGAGATGCGTGAGATAGATCAAAATATACAACCACCTGTAGCTGCACCAGGAGTAGTCAAGGAATTAACCGGTTCAGATACATCTTGGGCGAATCAATATCTAGAATCTGGGAGACACTTTGTTGTAATTTCTATTTTCACAAATTTTCTTTTTTTGTTATACATTTTGTAATAGATAACATTAATTCGTTGAACGCCAGCCTTATCTTATTGCGGGATTCCTATTTTACTCTTTTATGTATCGATATATTGTATTTGCCATTATTTATTTATTTCTATATATTTTTTAACTTTTAATAAAATACAGACAACAATGAGAGATATTAATACAAAATCTAGATCAACAATCGCTTTGCAAACATTTATTTAGAAATGGTTATTCTATTTGTCGTAGACAAGCATTACAAATTCTGGCATTCAATGTGTTATTATTATTTAAATTGAATATATTTAATATTGGAATGAAAAATGTTTTGTAGGAACATCATGCAGATGATATTTGGAATGCGTCAGCAATGAAAAACAATCAATCTTCGATTATTCAAGCTCAAGAAACTCACGAATTTGGGTTGGATCCAAAATGGGCGGAAGAATATTTGGAGCATAGTATAGATAACGTAGAAAATAAAATTACCAAGCATGAAGTAGCGGAAACAATAGAAAATAATGAAAAATCTAAATTGACGTATTCGAAATTTATGAAATTTATGAGACAGGAGGGTGAAGTTCCAATAAAAGATGTTGAATTGTCATTGCCTGATTCTGATAATATGGATAATTGGACGGAAGAATATATCAATCAAAAAAGTGATCAAAATACATCAGAGAATAGTAACGATGAAAATAAAGTTTTGAATAAATTAGAAGAAGATTTATCCGTGGCTGGTACTTGGATAGATGAATTTGAAAAGGAAAATATGTTTTCTGCGGGTAAATAAATAATATTATTTCTTTCTTTTTTTTTTTTTTTTTTTTTTTTTTTTAAGTAAAATATTGTGAATCAAAATGATATTTATAAAATTTAATTGAACATTTTAGATGCCGACAATTACGAGTCTACATTCTGGACGCGTCTTCAAAACGAATGGGATAAAATATCATCGTCGGATGATATTTCAACGGTACATCCATGGATATCAGAATATGAAGCATATTATGATCCATTTAAGGATTACGTTTTTCACGATGAGAATCCTATGAAGAATTTGTCAGATGCGCTGGAGGAAGGTATAAAAAGATTGAACGCTGGTGATTTACCTAGCGCGGTTCTTTGTTTCGAAGCAGCTGTACAACAAGATGAAAATAATTCAGAAGCTTGGTTACTTCTCGGCAAAACTCAAGCAGAAAATGAGCAAGATCCTTTAGCTATATCCGCATTAAAACGTTGCCTGAAGCTTGATCCTTTAAATGGAACAGCCCTAATGGCTCTTGCAGTTTCTTATACAAATGAATCTTATCAAAAACAAGCATGTTTAACGCTAAAGGAATGGTTATTGAAGAACGAAAAATACAAACATCTTTCAACCTCGAAAAATGTCGTAGAACACAATCTAAGATCAAACGTATCAACAATTTTATTTGAGTAAGTTCGATGTATCATATTTAAATTAAATATATAGAACAAAGAAAGAAAGAACCTTCCTTTTTTTGTTTTTATTATAGTGATGTACACAATGAAGTAAAAAAATTATATATACAAGCAGCTAGAATGATTCCTCGAGATCAAATAGATGCTGATGTGCAGTGCGGTCTTGGCGTGTTATTTAATTTATCTAGTGAATACGATAAAGCTGCTGATTGCTTTCAAGCTGCTTTACAAGTTCGGCCTGATGTATGTATATATTTCCTATAGAATAATGTAAAGCACGTTATATTGAAATGAAAAGTTTATTTAATTACAATGGCATAACACTTATACTTGTACACTTGCTAGGCGAGAAGTACAATTTATTTGATTTTTTTCTAGGATTCTAGATTATGGAATCGATTAGGCGCAACATTAGCTAATGGTCAACGTTCAGAAGCAGCAATAAATGCGTACCATCGTGCCTTAGAATTATCTCCAGGTTTTATCAGAGCACGTTATAATCTTGGAATCTCTTGTGTTAATTTAGGAGCATACAAGTAAATGCAACTAGTCATATTTTGTATATTTTGATATATCATTACACGTCGTATCATATATTTGATTATTATATTATATTTTATAGGGAAGCCGGAGAACATTTACTTACAGCTTTGAATCAACAAGCTGCTGGTAGAGGAGTTCAAGGAGAACACATAACACCTAAAGCAATGTCTAACACAATATGGTCAACTCTTAGGCTAGTTTTGTCATTGATGCACAAATATCATTTGAATGAAGCCATAGAAAATAGGTACCCTTTTTTTAACACGTTATATAAATTTTAATTATATTATACATATATAAGATATTAATAATAGATTATATTTTATAAATATTAAGTTATTTTGAATATCATTTAAATATATAAGCACCGTGTAATTACCTCTTAAGTTTTTCTTTTTTTTTTTGCAGAGATTTGTCAAAGTTAAATAAAGAATTTGAGATTGTATAGGCAGTTTCTGCCTTTAATAGAAAATACAGAGATAGCAATGATTTGAGCATGAAATAACTGCATTATTATATATAAAGGCATGTATACTTCTGGAACCTCTGGGATGTAGCTATTATAAAAGAAATACAGTTTTTTCATTATTGAGATATAGAAAATAAATGAAATAAAAGATATTTTACATAAATCACAAAGCAGTTATATATATGCGTGTAATTGTACATGACATAATAATAACGTTCAAAACAACTTTTCTATTTATATATATTTTGATCTTACAAGGGTGATTTTGATACTATATTTACATATATATAACACACAATATGAAAATAGTACTGGAATCTTAACCACAATGGAATTTATTAATTCTTCTAATACATGAAATTATTAAGTTCAATTGTAATAATCTTGTTGGATAAAAAAAAATATTGTTACCTTCATAAGTCAGTTGTAATGCCATTAAAATAATTATACTCAATTACGAAGTTGTTGTGAAGAATCAATTATTAGCGAAGTTTATCGTTGTGCCAATTTATCGTTGAGACAATTAATTCACTGTTCTATACAGATATTAAAATCAATGGAAAAATACAACGTGATGAAAAATAACACAGTTATATAAATAAACAAAAATTAATCTCTAATTTTTAAACGAAAATCATTACTCTATGTATTAATGGAACGATGCTGGCCATTATCCAATATTAAAGAATATTATATGTCATATTAACCCAGTGATATATTGCATGGTAAGTGAATCAAAATAAAATATTATATTCTTTTTCTCTTTGTGTTTTCATATTCTAGGATAATGAAAGTTATTCAACAAGATATTAATGAATTGTTTTTATAATAATTATTGCATTATATTTTTTTTTTTTACTCTTATTCCTATCTTCGATGAAATTGTTTTTTCAATTTTAATCTACAGATCTATTGTATATCTTTTATTATACAAAAAAAAAAGAAAAGGGGAAATGGATTAATTATTGTTAAATGAATACTAAAGTTCTGCAGTATATGATTAAAATTTGTATTTATATATATTTTTCGACAATAATAATTTATAAATATTTCAGAACTCTCTAACGCAATTATATTGGATTTATAACAAAGAAAAATTATTCCTAAAGGCACATCAAAAAGAGTTACATATTTTATAATACAGATATTAATCATGGAACACTAGGTTGTGTAGAATCCAATAATGAATTTAATAAAAAATTATTATTTTAACGAAGTTTACTACTTCTATAATACATTGTTCTTCCCTATAGCAAATAGGATATATCAAAATTCTATAATACAAGATAAATTCTAGATTAATAATTATAGTATTGATCGAAGAAATATAATATATAATGTTATTATTTTTCGCTCGTATTAAATGTCAATTGATCGATGCATTTAATTTCAAACAATTCTCTATCCATTTTCATTTGAAGATACCCTTTTTTATATAAAAAAAGTCAAGTTTTATTAAAAAAAAAAAAAAAAAAAAAAAAAAAAGGATTATTTGTATCGAAAAGTTCTTCATAAATATATTTGTAACCAGTCACAAACCTATACGTATATATACTAAAAATTAATTATTACTTACTATCGTATACAGACAGAGAAGAGTGTTAAGAATTATTCTGTAAAAAAATTTATAGGAACAGTAAAATGCAACCTAGTTTTACTTGAACGTTGTAAAAAGATATGCAGAACACTTGTATTCTCATCTGTATATTATTACATATACACTATACTATTTTAATTACACATGCATAAATATATGTGTTTGGTAAAAGTCTTACAAATGAAGTTTATAAAAATCACAAGAGATACACTTAATGTAAGGAATTTCATTTTATAAAAAATTTTCTAATCAAATACACAATTATAGGGAATAAGAATCTGTTTATCCTATTTGCTTCAGAAACAGTATATATTTAAATGTAAACTACAATAAATCTCTCTCTCTCTCTCTTTCTCGCTCTCTCTTTCTCTCTATATATAGAACATTGCAACAGCTGATTATATCATAATTTTTTCGTTTATATAATTTTCATTTTTTTTTTCCTTTTTTCTTTCTTTTTTTTTTTCAATTAATTTCAACTAATTTATAACATTTCATAAATCAAAGGATATGCTCAACACGTTCCTTTTTTTTTTATAGATATAATTTTCAAATATATTTGATGAAAGATAGGAGATGCTGTTGTGTTGTTGGAAATTTAAATAATTATTACACTAATTAAATTTTTACCCTAATAAAATTTCTAACTAATATAAGATAACTATTTATCAAAATTAATATCACAGTATGTATAAATGATTTCAACATTGTGGTAATAAAATTTTTGACGAGAACAATTAAATTAAATTTGAAAATTATCGAAATAAAATAAAATTATTATCGAATTAAACAAAAATACAGAAATATATATATATGGACTCAAAATATTGTTTGCTTGGTTTTTTTTTCATAGTAGTATGTAATGCGTACACATTGTAGGATTTGTTTTCAATTGGTATGATATATTTGATTTCTATTTCTTTTCTTTGAAATATTTAAATGTGTCCTTTATTATATCGTTTAATTCCACATATAACTTTCTAATCCTTGTAATAATTGTTACCTCTTCAAATATTTTTATTATTTTTCTCTCTCTCTTTTTTTCTCTTTCTCTCTCTCTCTTTCTTTCTCTCTTTCTCTATTATGTAATTTATAAATAAAAATTATCTAGGATGAGTTTACAACTTCAAAGTTGATAATAATTGTTGGCTAGTTTCTATTATTAATGATTTTACATGATCCGCATGCATAATTTGAGTACACATTTCGGTACATTTTTGAAAAGCCATCGTATTATCTTTTGGTAAAATGTGATGTAGACTTTTTAAAGATAAAACGTGCGGTAAATGATGTAAAGTTTCTGTAATTATAAATTGTTTCTAAGCATTAAAGAAACAAAAGAAAGAAAATATATAAATAATATAATATCAAATAATATAAATATTTGATCAAAAGCAATTCTTTAAAAATAATAACTTTTTCTTTTTATGTGTTATAACTTACCTTTCATGATTTCGCTATACATGCAATGTAATTCTGCTTGTTCAGTAAACACGGAAATTCTATTCTGCAATAACTCGATAAGATATTTCCACTCAACTTCTTTAGTATATTTATCCTGGAATAATTAAAGCATAAATTATATATAGTTTATGCATAAAATATTCTAATAGAGTAATTAATTTAACTAACCAAATTTTTATATTACCTTCGCGTATTGTAATACCGCCTGAGGACAATTATCCATTAAAATTATTGTTATTTCTTCGGTATTTTGTATATATAATGTTTTAAGCGATAAACTGCCATCGATATTTTGAGATTCTAAAAATTGTTTAACTTCCTGCAAACATTCAAGTGGTAGAAATTCATAGGATAGCACGCATTGTAATTTGAACAATTCAGGATGAATGGTTTTCCCTGAATCGGATGCTGCAGTCATATTAATGAAATCTTTAAAATCATTGGTAGTTAAAATTTTTTGATAATCCTTCATGTACGGAGGCATCTTATTTAAGTATTGCGGCCTGCATTTTGCAAATACAAAATCCTTGTCAATATTGTCCTTGCTGCGTTCTTTGCTCTCAATATTGTACATTTTTGTTTGAGTCAATTTACCCAAATACGAACGTACTAATAATTTGAATGCCTCTACCATAGCAAAATCAGAAGATATTTTACTTCTATTTATGTTAGATAAGTCGTACATTGATTTAATGTTAAAGTAATTGTGGAAATATTTTTCTATAAAAATTTGTAAGGCTGCTGCAGCATTGTGCCCGTCTCTTCCAACACGAGATGGTAGATATTCTAAAAAGGCTTGTAAGATTTGGTGCAAGGATAAACTGCTGTTATCTTCTTCTATTATTTGTATAAGTATCTCAGCGAATGCAATAGTCTTCTTATGTAATAACATTCCAGCAAAATCTGAAAATGTAGGGACTAACGTACTTCTCTTTTTTACTGCAGTCATCTCGAATAACAAGTCCCAATGTTCCAAAATCATTTTTTGAATACATTGTACCGAAACATGTTCTAAAATGTCTTCTGCATGATCTTGCTTTTGATTTTGTACGTACAATAATGCTAATGCTAAACGAATCGGATCACATATCTCATATGATAAAAGTAAATTTATTAATTTATCTGTCATATAATCTCTCAGTACAATGCTTCCAAAAATTAGTTTCAATAATTCTTCCTTTTTTAATCTGCAGATGATTTCTATAATATTGTGTCCTTGAAATAGTGTATCAGCTTCAGTGCCACATCTCATTATCATCAGAATATCGGTTAAAAATATTATGAGACCTGGTGCATCCTGAGTTGATTTCCTTGACAAAACTTCAGAAGGTTTTAAACCTGACATTTTGTAATAAGGTATGCATAATTCCCAATCCGATTCATATTCTGAACGTATATAATAATCTCCTAATAATGCACAAGATTGATTATACAAATTTTTTAATTTCAGCCAATTTTTATGTGCTGCATCATCATCGTCACTATCAAAACCATAACAAGAACTATCCTTAGCTAAGCGTATCAAAGCATGAGCCTCGCCCAATAAATGTCTGTACGTACTGGGACTAGAAGATTTATGACTTCTTGCAGCATTTAAAATATCGTAGTATACATTCTCCAACTTAGGTAAGATTAATGAATATAATGTCCAAGAATTATCAGCTTTAGCTAATAAAAGTAAATAATTTTTGGTATATAATAGCTTCTGTATCCCCAAAAATGGTTTCAATCCTATCAAACATACAGGTTCTGAGATACTTGGACAGGTAACTTTATATTGATCAATATCATTCAACATTTTTGCCACGTAATGTGATAAGCGTAATGTGTAAGATTCTAAACCGACGTCAGTCAATGCATGAAGTACTGTATGCTCGAGTGCAACGTAATTAACAGGTGCAGTAAATGGATAAGTCGTTAAACAAGTTGCGTCTAAAGGATTTGCACTTGTCGCTGAAAAATGGTAAAGATATCCTTCTTGTATCGTACATACAAAGCAACTTACACCTTGTAAGTATTTGTATTTATCAGATCTTAAAATAGATTTCTTTATACAAGATCCGTTACATTCCTTCCTCATATATAATGGTTTTAACACAGAACATTTAAAATATTCCATGTTTCTATCTACTTCCGATTTATTATTAGCAGTAGCAATTCTAAGAGATAGGAGATTTTTTACAGTATAATTTTCAGACCAGCCAGAATCAGGCGAATTAGTTTTAATAATTATTTTCATATCTGGCGGATTTAAAGTAAAAGGACTAAGAGTATGTCCAGGACCAATTCTTTCCAAACTTATAGATGGAAAATTTACAGTCAACGATTGCGAATTTGTATCAATTATTTCTTGAGTTACCAACCTTTGTAATTCTTCTTTCTCGTTATATATTAAATGATCCCAATCGATAAGTTCATTATTTGTTTTTGATTTGATTTTCTTTATATCCATTGTTTCCGATTTGCACCATGCATTTATTTTTGATGTAATATTTTTTTTGTTTTTACTCTTCGTATTAAGTGCATCATTATTCTCTAACATAACGTGTTGCTCCGAAACTTTGTGCTTTAAATTTGTTCCTTGAACAGTTGTTTCTTGATCCTGATTACTAGACGCATGATTACTATCTACAAGCGAGGAGTCATTAGATATTGAAGTTTTGTCAATGGATGATTCATTAGTAGACGTTAATGAACTAAGTTGATCTATATCCTCATACATAGAATTGGTTAATCGAAAAACGCATAAATTTGTACTATCCATAATAATTATAAAATCTTCCGCAATTTCCATGTGCATAGGGGAAAATGAAAATCCTATAGACCAAGGTCTCGCTTCAAAATCAATAAATTTCAATTTAGACAATTGTTGCGTTTCGACTTTATATTCATGAAGTATAGCGGTATTTCCCGAAGCAACTAACAAATTTCCAGTACTTTGACAACAAGCTATTAACGTTGGTTGCATGCTTAAAGGTAATTCTATCATTTCCAAACTATTCAATGGTCGATTTAAACTCGGAGTCACACGACCCGCAATTCTAGCTCGCATCGGTTGACTTTGATCCTTTACTACCGCCCAATTTACATATATTCTTACAAAATTATTAATAACTTTGTTCCCATGAGTATTACTTATATTGTCTCTAGAATATTTTGATTCCAATGTCGCAACATAATCTCCTTTAGAACAATGTAATATTTGACTAATCATATCAACGGTTGGAAATATTGTATGCAATTTGATGTCGGACGGCATCAGCTCCCATACTTCAACACAATGCGTTGAAAGAGCTAGCAATAACATTTCCCGTCCATTAGTAGTTGCAACACATGTTGCCGTTGATTCTTCAATTTGGGTAACATTTTGTCCCAAAAAATTATGTACCGTTATAACACGCACCATTTTTATTTTGCTATGATATAACTTTTTCAAGCATAATTACAGAATGATTAAATCCTTTTTTTTTTGTTTTTTGAAAGACCTGTAATATTAAAAAGAAATAATAATAATAATAATATAAACTATATGCGTAATAATAGCATACATAATTTATGTTTTTACCTCACAAATATGAAAATGAACTTTTACCTTGTAAATAATCAAAAAAAAGTATATAAAATCATCATTATTTCACGCACATCTTTTATTTTTTTATAAATAAAAATCTTATAATCTTGTTCCTAATAAATATATCAAAGTATTATTTTTCAAAGTTATATTATATATATATATATATATATTTTCAAGTTATCTCTAATAATAGCTTTTATGTAGGTTCAATAAGGAATGACAATTACGATTAACAATAATGAACTTATTAGAATTCACTTGTAAATGTCCTACGAGATAAATTTTTCGTGATAATTAATTATTTATAATTAGTCTTTTTATATTAAAATTAACGTATACGGTTACACAACTATGTACACAAGAAAGGTGTAGAAACATGTCAAGATCAACACTCGAGTTGCTCGACATTTTCCATTTATATTGCACATGCGCAAATTCGTTTACAAATATATGCCCGAAATAAACTTCGCACATGCGCTCTTTTATTTGATCAATTTATTGCACTTTAAATCATTAGAAAAAATACTATTACTGCCTTTTTTTTATGCGACATTTCATATGTTTATTAAATAATATTAAAATTCTACATAAGGAGAAAAAAAATATTAACAATTGTAATAATTAAATATATTTAAAAGAATTTTTAAGCTATACACAGTTAATTATTTATAAATGTACTTATAAAATACATACTTATAATATATAACTTTATTTAATAATACAACATTAATAGGAGATAAAATATTTCTAAAGTTATATGTATAGTGTTATAAAAGATATATTATAAAATAGTACAAAAATAAGATGCATTACAATTTTGTCATTTTTTGTTTATGTTACGTATATATAATAACAAATATTCTCCTTTATTAATTTATACCATCCATAAATTAGGATGTTTGTTAATACAATAACTATACATTACATATTTGTAATGCCAAATTCAATTGCTTATAACCTATAAGTTATTTTAATGAAATAACTTTTTCGATATGGTCTTTAAGGGTTTCTAGTTGACGCATAGTTTCTGGATCTAAATCTGGTATGTGCGACATGCGTAATCCATCATTGGGTAATAAAGACATAATGTTTCCATTACTCAAAGGTACATTAATATTAGCAGTTTTATCTGGAACGATAGCAGAAACTAATAACGGGCTGCCTTGCATACTTAGTACCATTTCTCCTTCACGTGGACGTCTGAGCACATTCAAAGGTGTATTTGGTTTAACTTTAGGAGTAATAAGATTATATTCGTTCTTCAGAAGCTTAGAAGGTGCCGGCGTCTTAAATTTATCCGATTCTGGATCTAATTCGTTGTTGACGTATCCTTTATTTACGTTTTTCATTAATGTCTTGTGCGTTAAGTCAGTAAAAGAACATAGACGATTTTTGGAACAGCTACGAGTTACTCTTCTTGGTTTATTTTCAGAAGTTACTTTTTTAGCTCTCGATGCACGTGATGCACGAGATGTACGAGGTGCATGCAATGTAGATCCTCCTGTTGTACTTTCTGTTACATAGCCATCATCGGATGTAGCTGTAGCACGTTTGGTTTTTTTTGTTTTCACAGTTGACGGTGCATAAAATATTGACTGCTCATTCACAGATGATGTTACTTCGTTGCAATTTTCTTTCTCATCTTCTTTCCATGCAATTATTTCACCTAAAGTCATTTGCTTTAATTCTGTTGGTATGCCAGTTAATTTAACATTATGATAAGTTTCAAAACTCTCTATACTCATTTTAGCTTCGGCATCTAATTTCGCCAATCTAAATTGCAGTTTCTTATGAAAATCTTTTAGAAACAAATCTGATTCTTCTGTAGACTCTCGGGTTTGTTTGGATTTACGTATCTGTTTCGTGCGTGGCATGCTTTCTAATTGGTAAAATATTGAAAATAACAGAAACTATATTTCGCTATATTATAAATAATAACTTAACTTGGTCTAGTAAACTTTCTTCGCTTTTTTATTGATTAGGCTCTGCCCAATGTTTAAATTCTGTTTACCGCTATGGGCAGTTTCAACCCTTAAAGTAATGATATACAAAGAAATGTTATTAATAAGGTTATAAACGGTATTGCCCTCTAGCGAGCAAACAAATAAATAAATTCAACTAATTATGAAAATGTTTATAATGATTATTTTACAATATATATTTACAAAATTATTATAAATTGTATAATTAATTATTGAGTTTAGAAAATTATTGATTAACATATTAATTATAATTAGCCTTTCGACAACATTTAAAATTTTAAATTTAAACTACATTGGTACGAAGTACGTTACTCGTTAGAAAGCTTATGATTGGCTAATTTCGTGCATATCAAAATGTTAAATCGATTATCGTTATGTTACGTTAATCTTACGATTGTTATAAACAATTTATTATTTTGAAGTTTCGTATTATATAAATTATTATTTTTTATTGCTATTGTATAATGAATAGCAAAAATGCAAACGCCTACTTTACTTCTGATTATAAACGAAATGAAAGAGAAGAAATGTTAATAGCACCACCATTAGACTTTTCATTTAAAAAAGCTACTAACATGAATGGTATGTAAACCTAATGGTACTAAATAACAATTTCTTTCTCTCTCTTAATTATTTAATTTATAATATTTAATAAATATATATTAATATATTAATAATAACATTACTAACTAATTAAAAGAATTAGTTAATCAACAACCTCAGACGGTACGAACTATTAAAGCACCAGTACGAACGTCTAAAGATCGTTTTGCAACAAGTACAATATGGTTGAGTAATAATTTATTAAAATCCATGGAAGGACTTGAGAATTTTACCAAAGCAGTTCTAGAAGATCCAACTTGTTTAAGCTGGTTAGATCTTTCATTTAACGCAATCAACGAAATTGGAGTTGACATCGCAAAATTTCCTAATTTAAAGATTCTATATTTACATGGGAATAACATTTCCAATATAAATGACGTATTAAAATTAAGAAAACTATGTAATATGAGAGCCTTAACGTTGCATGGAAATCCAATAGAAACTTTACCATACTACAGAGGTTATATAATTAACGTTATGTCACAATTAATCAATTTAGACTTTTCTCCAATAACTATGTTCGAAAAGAAACGAGCAGTACCTGCTGGATTTTTTAAAATAATACAACCTGCTTTGTAAACGTAAATATTCAATATAGTTTATAAAGTATTGTATTATTAGTTTGCGTAAAATTAATCAATGAAAATAAGGTATCACCTGTACTTATATACTAATTTTTATTTGATTTAATAATATTTTGTAACAAACATACATTTATTAAATTGTACCTGTAACGTTAAATTAGTATGTTCTCTCTTTGCTTTTACTCAGGGCCGTAACATGTTTGAAGATCTTGGAGACATAATTTTAAATTTTTTAATAAAATTTAATATTATAGTATATGATATTAAATTATTAATTGTTAATAAACAAAATACGGGCTATAATTATTAATTTTTATATTATTACAAGACATTTCTTTTTTGTATACACAACATATCGATTACTTTATTTTGATTGGTTCTTATTCGTATTGATTGGTCATAAGTTTATTTCCATTGGTCGATGATTAACACGTGCGTTCTGGTTGGTTCAATAAGAAGTTAGGATCAAACACGAGATGGCATTACGAACTACCTAAAGAAACGTGTACTATATTATCAAATAACATATGACTAGTTATCTATTCTTGAAAATAGTTAGCTTCTCTGATTGTCACTAATAAACGTCTCTGGATAGAGAAAATTACTACGTTTCCTTCATTATTGTGAATTATTATATTTATATAAAGTGTGTATATTAATATCGTCTGAAATAATAATTTAAATACATTGTATAACATTAACTTTTGATTAGAACTTTATATACAAGTTACATAATAATTTGTCTATCTTTTAACAAAAGGTGTTAGGGAAAAATATATACAAACTTATAAGATTTTATTTTTAATTATATAAAAAAAATTATTACCAAATAATTAATCATATATTTACTGATTTAGATTTATTACTGTTTTTATTTTCTGTCCTGAGATTATAGGAATAAGCATTAACTATAAGGAAGAATTCTATTTTCTTTAGATGTCTTCTGCAGTCAAGACATTACCCAAACCAAATCTTCGTAATTTGTTATTAAGGAAGATGAAAATAGCTTTTATCGGTATGGCAGTAACTTCAACTCTTACAACATTAGCCTACAAAGTATTTATTGGTGATGCAAGGAAGAAAAAATATGAAGACTTTTACAAGTAATATAAGCATTCTTAATACTTTGTATTTTTTGTTATACTGTAAAGTATATATTTTTATTTTATTTTATATCTATTGTTATACAAATTTTACCAATTAATTTACAGAACATACGATCCAGAAGTAAGTCTCAAGCGTATGTGCGAATCCGGTTATATGCAGTCATGCGGAGATCATCATATAGTTTATGAGTAATTATTTAAATAATGTACATAGTTCGTCATAGTATACCGAATTCATATATATAAAATAACTTAAATAAAATATACATCTGTTATATACACATGTCTATAATACATTAAACTTTTACATTTAATCATATTCGTTATTTCTATATAGGTAATTTACGGTTTAAAAGATAATTCTAATAAAAATAGAAATTTATTTAAATTATTGTTAAGGAATATTATTATATATATAAATTTGCAGTCTCAAGATGTATAGAATTCTACTGTTAAGAGAAAAAAGAATGAAAAAATTTAAATACGTTAAAGAAATAATGTTTCGTTGAAAATCATTAATGGTAAGCATAGTATTGCACTGATAATATTTTGATAATATACTACTAATAAAAAGTAATATAAGAAAATATTAAAATATGTAAAAATGTTAAAAGAGGATTTTTTAACCATAGATTAAAAGATCCAATACACGCATCTATGTAAGAATATAATTAATTCGTAAAAAAAATATTCATAAACTTAGATTAAGAATCGTTAATAAATATTTTTCGCAAGTATTGAATAATAATTCTAACCATATTGGCATAAGGGGTTAAAGAAACTCTGATGTTAAAATAATTAGTAAGATGGCGCCGCAAGATTACCCAGCATGCCCTGCGCGATTGATTTGCGCATGTCAATTGTTCGCATTGCAAATGGCGGCTCCTTGTTATTGTTCATGGCGTTTTATGACTTGTCCCTTTATATTACCGATTATGTCGAGTTTTTTCGCAATCTTCGCCGCGCGCACTGTGCAGAAAGTGGAATAAGATACGCGCGGTGTATTTTAGGTTAAGCTAAGTGCTTTAGTGGTGTGTCTCCGTACGATTTGGACGAGAGAAATCCCACACGAAATTGGAAAGAAATGGGGTAACGTTAAAATTTTCCTGTGTTCATACGGTATCAATTCATAGTATGCGAGGACTAAAATCAGCTTAGGTGTTTCCTATAGACCTTCCATTGAATCTAATCTTATTTGGTAAGCGAACATAACAATGATAGGCATTAAACATTTGTCAAATAAAAATCTTCCGGATCTTTTGACGGTCTATCTCAACATGCTCGAGCCCACTTCACGTACACCTCCCCCGACGGACAAAATGGTGGCCCCCCGATATCCAATGGTCTGGGTGCCTTATTTCGTCAAAAATCATTATGGAATTTCTCAATAGGACTTTTATTTTTTTACATACTCACATTATTTAGATCAACGAGATACTTTTGATTTGCCGCTTAGTTCTATCTAAATATTCTATAACCTATTTTTGCTTATATAAAAATCGTGTGCCCCTGTCTAGTGGCCTAAAAGATTTTAATTGCCGTTCATAAATGGTGAGACTGTTTTCTTTCTTTCTTTCTTTCTTTCTTTCTTTTCTTATTTCTTTCTTTTTTTTTTCCCCTTTTCTTTCCTTTCTTTCCTTTTCTTTTCTCTTTTTATTTTTTTTTTCCTTCTCATTTTCTTTTTCTTTTAATATGTTATCTCGTTGCACCGTGTCAATCGATTTGAGAATAAATATTTGTAATCGTTTAGATGCAATTTTCATATTTTCATTATAATCGTATCTCTCTTTTTATAAAATTATAGATGAGTTATAACCTAGTCATATTTTTCCCTAACATTTTGTGTTTATGATCAGCATTATCTCTCGTTAATATACAGACGAATCGACGATCGTTAAGGATATCGGTATTATTATTATTATGACTTTTAAATTAATGACATTACATTTGGAGTATCATATGTTTGTTGTTTTATTCTATTGTTTATTTTCGTTTGTCCCTCCCTCCCCTCCTCCTCCTCCTCCTGCCTCTCCACCCACAAAATATTATATATATTTAACAAATAAAATATAGTTGAGTCTTTGGGAAAGCAATAATTAATATGAAAAATAAAATATATAATAATAGAAACTTATTTTTTTGTTTATATTTATTTGCACAATTATTGTTTACAATTGATGTGCACCGATAAAACATTTTATAGATTTTTATAAATTATAAGAGAATATATCTTGAATTTTTACTTTAAACCCATTGATAATATGTGATAATAAAAAAAGCAATATTTGTAATATTATTAACCTTTTGAGTGCTGCAGACGCATATATGTGTTTGTTTAAAGTTATCAGCATGGATTATAGATGTGTGTATATGCGTATGTTGGTACGAATATAAATGAAGCAATGGTGGTTTGTGTATTAATAATTGTTTCAAGTCTTGTCACATCAAAATTATACAAAAAAAAAAAACTTTCTTGGATTAGTTTATTTGAGAGAATAATGATTATAATTTATTATTAGCAGTTAGTATAATCAGTATGATCAGTGAAACTCATACTAGCTAAAAAGTATTTCATCTCTACAAAGCACTTCGGTTAAAAGTATTCACTATTCAAAAGTTTTAATAACTACTAGATATCAAAATATGAAAGCTACAAAGTATTGTAGGTATTTAAAGTTATATATTTTATTTTAATTCTGTTCGCTTTAATCTGTTCATTTCTTCAATATGTGTCATTATTTCTTCCAATTAATTCATCATATATGATACCTACAAAGCATATGAATAGATATTAGATTGTAGGAAGTTATAAATATGGTTGCTTTTATTATATTTTTTGTAATCTTTCTTTCTCGACCTTTAAATTCTATATAAATATTTTGAATGAAATAAGACGGTAACGTTACCATAGTTAAATCTATGCACAATATTTCTTGTTTATTGAATTTTAATCATCATTTTTGTCTCTTATTTTTTTTGTTTAAACAGTAAGCAAGTGCATTAGTGCTGGAGTGGTTTGGAGCTGTCGGTTTACAACCGACGAGGAAACATCTCATCACAAATTTATTGTCTTTGTACCCAGAGGTGTCTACCTGGGTAGTTATGTGATTTATGATTGGTACGTATTCCTTTGTTTTGGAAATCCTGAAATCAACCGTTTAATATTTATTTATTTTCTTAATTAAATTCATTATTAATATATATTAAAAATTAAGAATGGATAAGAATTTGTTCGTTAAACAAATAACAAAAATTATATATTGCAGTCATGGCGGCAGATAGTGATGGTGACCTCATTGAGACGGTGGTAACTTGTGAGGGTGACCTTGGTGATCCAGAATTTCCACATAAATTTAAAACCATCGTTGACCGTCTTAAATTTCTACTTTGTAAAGGTTTGTATTGTGAATCTATTGAAAATTATTATTTTGATTTTTCTTAAAGAAGATTTACATATTTTAATCTTATAATTTGTAAGAGTAAGTTTTTGATATGATATAATAATAAAGTTATTTGTATCATGTAAAATAATTATCTATACTTAAAGGAAAAATTATTTATCAATTGCAGAGAAAGGAGATGGTCTAAAAGTTAACAAAGTAGAACCATGGAATTCTGTCAGGGTTACATTTTCCATACCAAGAGAAGCTGCATTGCGATTACGAGAACTAGCAGCGCAAGGATCTTCACTGCTTACTCAACTTGGCATTCTTTCCGTACAGGTTGAAGGAGACCAGGTATAGTTATTGTTTTATAGATTCTAATAGTATTATTTAATAAAATAGTGTACATTAGCAGTAATAAAAGTCTTTTCATTGGAAAATTATGAAAGTAATTAACTTTTTGTGGACTACCGTCATATATATGCGTTCTGCATAATTTGGCCTAGAAACTCATATGCGTTTGGTCAAAACAATTGATAGGGCTAAAAGGTTCATATATGTGATATTAGCGTGTAGGCAGAAATGTGAGCTGGTAATTTCAAGTGACTATCACAACAGTGGCTTGGCCCCGCAGAACGTTTGGCTTTGAACCATTCTATACACAAAAGGTTAATATAATATATTAATGTATTTCTAGGTTATATCTTTAAGGATAGCGAGTCGATTTGGAGGCGAGGCACAAGAAATTGTCTTACGTTCAGGATCTTCACAGGATGCTGGAAATAAATCTCAGAATGAATCTACAAATAGTTCAGTTACTGCTGACAATGATCCTACTATAGCTTTACCGGATCCAAGCAATACATCAACAATATCTTCCGCATTGCGGAATGTTGCTCAAATAATAGCAGCTAGTACGTTTGTCTAATATTAAATAAATATATTTAAAAGATATATATATATATATTTCATTGTTGTCTCTTGTATAATGTTTCAGGTACATCGTCAGAGAAAGCTCCTCAATTTCGTTCTCCAAATGTTGTGGCACCAACAGACTGTGATCCTATCCCACCTTTTCTTGCAAAATCTGTGCCGTCAACGGCTGGTAGTAATGGCGTTGGTACTTCTGGCAACCAACCGGTCACTAATTCTATTGCTTCATCCAGAAATAATTATAATGGTCCATTCCCGTTTGCCAGCATGACGCATGCTGCTCAAGCAATACATAGCCGAGAATCACAAGCAACAACAATAAAAAATACAATTCAGTTTAAGCAGCATACACAGCCACCGCCGCCTTATCCAATACAAGATAATTTGGCAACGGTCACAGCCTTGTCAAGCGGTCATACAACTACGCAAACTGTAGTTACAGTTGGACAATTGACAACTCAGTATAAATCACCGATTACCACAACATCTAGTCTGTCACCAAACAATGGTAATCATTTAACAGGAAATTCTAATGGTAGTGGTAATCAAGTTGCTTTATCGAGTCCATTACTTGTGAATCTTCTGCAAAATGATGCTACCTCACATTCAAATAATGTGATACCTGGTCAGAAAATGTTGCCACCAGCTGTTGTTGATAACTCAGGATTAGCAAATCGTATGAGACCTACGAAGAAGCCAACTGTTAGAAGAAAAGAGCTAACTGTACAAAGTGAATCGCCACCGAATTTAGATTCATTAAGAACAGAAGATCTGATTGGAGGATCAGCCGTTATTGCGGATATATCTCAAAATTCACCATCTTCTGCATTTGCTGCCGTTAATGCAAATCAGCCATCGTCGATTCCTCAACAACATACGGTTAATGTAGTTGGCAGTAGCAGTCAAAATATAATGACACCACAAACTGTTCATCAAGTGCCAGTTGTTGGACAGATACAACAGATACAGCAACAAACACCACCAATACATACTCCAGTACAAATACAGCAAAAGTTTCCTATCAGACAAGAATTGACTTACAGGCCTTCACAAATGCAAATACAGAGTCAACTTCCTGCTAGGCATTCGGTGAATGGACAAGTTAGAACACCTTTACAACAACGGCAATTATTACTCCAACATCAACATCAACAGCAACAACAGCAACAACAACAACAGCAGCAGCAACAACAACAGCAACAACAACAACAACATCAACTCTTAGCTCAGCAGCAACAATTAAGCCAACAAAATATAACTACATCACAATTGGTAACTCAGCAAGGACCTACAACGCAACAAGCATTGTTGCAACAGCAAAGTGCTAATGCTCCATTGCAACCAACATCTTTACCTAATCAACCAGTTCTACAACAGCAACAAGTTTTACAGCATCCAACGGTAACATTGAATGTATCCCAACAAAGGCTAAGTTACTTAAGTAATCAACGTCAACAAACTCCTCCACCGTATCCACGGCAACCAATACCACAACAACCTCATTTAACACAGCAAAGTCAGACATTGAACGTACAACAGCAATTACATCATAATCAATTGAAAAATATAAATGTCAATACAAGTGCAACAACAGACTTTCGTTATGGGCAAAGTCAAAACATTCTCAGTAGAAATTATCAGACCTGTATCAGCAGTGCTAATGGACCTACATGGAATACACAAAATAGTTCCATTCCACAGGGTGCTCAAGTTAATACAACAAGGCTCGTAGTCTCTAATCAGGTTCCAGGTGCCTTTTCTCAGTGTGGCTCTACTATGAATCATACTCCTACGACTACTGCGACTGCTGCTACTAATAAAGTGGAAACGTCAGAGTCCCCAAAACCTGAGGAGGAGACACCAGAGCCAGAGTATACGTCAACTGGAAAAATTCGGCAATTTCTTATAAATCCTCTGACAGGTCATTTAGAACCAATGCCTAGTGAGAGCTCTGATTCAGAACCAGAAAGCGCAGTTGATAATCAAGATGATTTCTTTTCTTTTCCATCCCCTTCAAATGATAGATCTAATTCTATCTTTTCTGACGACGATGCAGACAGTAATTTTTCAAGAAGAAACGATACCACGACCAATACAGATCAATCAGATTCCGAGACGACGGTTAAATCTACAGCCAGCGAAGGAAGTTTAAAGCATAGCAGAATAAAACCTACCAGAGATTCAGCTCACAGTCCAATGCCTGGAGAAAAGATTAAACTTCGTTTAAAGTTAGAAAAATCAGAACCAGTTACCCAAGCGTATAAAGTTGATGTATCATTTGTAAACACACCACCTGTTAGAAAAGTTGATAAATCGGTAAACAAAATGTTTACCACGGGTATATCTAGCTCAGGGACTGGTGATGAACCACGAGTGCCTCCCTTACACATTTCTTTAAGAGGACGTAATGCTGCTGTAGTACAAATTAAGAAAAAAGAAAAAAAGTCTCTGAAAGATGGCGAAGCTGACATAGCTAGTGTAAAGAGGAAAGGAAAATTGAAAAAAATGAAAGAATGTATAGATGGGAACAAATTGTTGCAAAAAAAGTCATCTCTGAGCATGATTATAGGTACTGCCTCTGCTTCCAAACTACCCCTATCCAATTCAGCAATGATCAATAGCGCCAGTACCATTAATAAAGTGAATAATATTCTACAAACTGTTGTTGCTAAACCTAATGCCTTTAAACAAGAAATGTCAGTAGATTCTATAAGGCTGCAAGGTGCTCTGATCAAACCAAGTTCGAGTAAAAATAATGACGTAGATGATATACCTCTGAACAGTAGAATTCCATCTCCATCTAAACATAAGCCTCCTCTTTTAAATCAACCTTTAAATACGCCGCAACAAAACATAACGAAAAATCAAATGGAAGTCGATGTACAAAATCATACTCATGAACACAAAATAGGGGGAGGTAAGATAATAAAGTAATATCTAAATATTTTTAACACATAATAATGCATTGAAACTTTTTTTTTTTTTTTGTTTTTCTTTTAGGTAAAACCAAAAGAAGAGATAACAAGAGGAAATCAGAATCTGGAGAGGGTATGCATAGAGAACAAAATTTATTGTCGGGTGGTAGAATTTTAGATAATCAAGCCAAGTGGAGAAAACTCGGTTATAAAGGTGATTCCAATCAAGTGATACGAAAGTCTGATGCACTTTTAACAGGGACCGATTTCACAACTGTCAAAAAAGTCGGAGAAATTAGGAGAACCAGCGACAGCGACATAAACAGGTCAGCCGTGGAAAAGAACAATCCATTGAGCGCAGTGAATTCTAGATTGACGGAAATAAATGGTGTAAGAAGCGATTTAATTAATCAAGAAAAAAGAAGGCGTTTAAGTTTAATGGACGAAAAAGATTTGCATTCAGCAGGTAAATTATTGTAACTTTATATAAATGGCATTACATTATATTTTATTTTTGTTAACTTTTTTTATTTTTGTTTTTTTGTTTGTTTACATTATTAAAAGCAGGTCTTTTACTTATTGTACAATCCAAAGACTCTCAAAAAATCATTTTGTAATTGATTTACAGAATGTCATATTACAGAGGCTACCAGTCAAAAAGTTGCTTCTGAATCTTCTTCACCGAACACTCTTTTAAGTACCAAGAATGTTACCAATGTACCTTACGAAAATGAAACTCAAAGTTTAAAAACAAAAAACGTAATAATACAAAATGATTCTAACGTGTCAAGCAATACCGAAGTTAAAGTGTCTGTGCATACAGATGCGGCATCTAAATGTTCTCAACAGTCTGCAAACAGAAGTACGATGGTCAAAAATAAACCAGACATTGACAATTGCAAAGTGAATGCGAATGCTTTAACGAAAAATCAAAGTCTTGGACAGAAATTGAAAAATCATGTGAATGTTAAGAATGACACTAATGCTACTATTAACAGGCACAAGATAGAGCATTTTAACAACAAAAAGATAACTCAAAATCACATAATAAAACAAGCTGAGAGAACTGTAATTGAGAATAAATTGGATAATTCGCAAAGGATAAGTTTATTAAAAACATCACAAAGTTCAATAATCAGCAACACAGTGGACCAAGTTCCCAGACCTCAAAGCAATGATTTAGTTACTGGAAAGCCAACTTTACCAATCGGGGAAATTAATGTAACGGAAGCTAAAGTAAAGCAAAAGTTACTGGAGAATACAACAGTTCCTATTGGAATTGGTGTGGACGCTAATGTAGAAAGAGTTGGTAGTGGAGGAGGTGGGGAAGATTCGGGAATAGAATCTATGGATGCTCTTTCAGAGAAATCACCTAATCAAGGGGAATCACCTTTACATAGGCCAGTAACAGAAGCAGTGACACAAAGTAGCACTAAAAGTGTTATTCAAGGGGAACCATCCCTGCCAACCACCAATAAGAACGTGCCTTCCTCAACTAATAGTAGTGATATGTGTTCAAATACCCACGTGGAACTTCTTAAGTCCAATGCCCCGCAAAGATTAAGTCCTGTGTCTGTTGCAAGTTATCTCGAAAATCACCTCAATTGCAATGTATCACATTCTAGTGAAGAAGCTAAGAATGTACCTAGTGAAAAGACACTAATGATATCAACTTCAAGAACTAGTGGTGACTTGGTTGCCAGTTTAGAAATAACTGAACTAAAAAAAAGTGTTTCTAATCCACTAGTGACAGGATCAGTGACTGTCGTGACCACCGCTATAAGCAGTGGAATGGATAGTGATAATTTATTACAATGCGCGCATCAACAAATAAGCAACTTCTCTGAAACAGAAAATTGTAGCGTTAAATTAGAAGGTACTATTAACCAAAACGAGCAGGGTACGGCAAACTCTAAACACGAAGTGTTAAGAGCTGCAGAAGACAAACTTGATGACAGTGTAAAAAAAATGGTAGCGGAAAGTGACAGTGCAATTAGATTAAGTGAAGAACCTCATGGACAGAATAATAATGGTGTGCCTCTAATTCAAAATCATGTTACATATAGTAAAGTTAAAACAGACAAACTCCTCGATAGTATGGTTACAAATAAAGCTAACACAGTGGCAGATAATACATGTCCAAATAATCAGAGTCGCAGTCCGGAAATCAAAGCAGAGCCTGTAATCAATGTTAAAGTGGACGACACAAGGCAAGTTGATCAATCAGATAATTCCAAAAGTAATGTATCATTGAACACAGGCTCCGCCGTTCAAGTAGAATCGTGTATCGATCAAAACCAAAAATCTAATGTACAAACTCCTCAACAAATTTCAGTCAGGGAACCCTCAATGAATCTTCAAAAAGTTACAGATGATTTGGTTAAGAAACTTGCTAACGAGGCCTGCGAAAATCTAAGTATCCAGTCACCTCTTGGCGAGGATCCCCAGCCAATTAGGATTACACCGCCATTGTATACATATTCCAATCCAGTTGTTTTACAAAGAGACGAAACTCCAAGCCCAGCAGCACAAAATCTCGAAAATCTAGATTCCAGCGATGTAGAGCACAACAAAAGGAAACGTAGAAGAAAACAGGAATTAGAAGGTCGACAGGATGTCATATGCATCGAAGACAACGATGAAACACATTTTGTGGAAAGATTAAACTCCAATAACTCAGACGATTACATCAAAAGACCACCTAAATCTTTGCTAGAACAACTTTTAATAGAAATTCCAAGCGAAAGTAATGAAAAAAGATCACTGAGAACCAGATCGCAAAAATTGAACAGTCCGGATATTGCTAAAACTCCAAAAAGCAGCCCGCATGGTCCTAATAAGCTGGAAGAAAGACGTAGTATATCACCTTATGCAAAGGCTAGTCCTAAATTGGGATCATCCAAGTTATCTCCTAATACAACAACCATGAAAGTAGGAAAAAGAAAAAGACAGGAAAGTGAAAGTTCTGTAGCATCAAGCACAGCCGATGATCCCCAACCACGACCAGGAAAACGAAAATGTTCGGAAAATGCTGCGGAGCTCATTAAGGCTTGCATGGGTCTGGACGAAACTGGAAACGTCAAAAAGCAAATACCTGGCAAAGAAGAACCCAAAAAGGGATTCAACATATTGGCTAAAACTAAAAGAGGTGTGTTTACTATATATATATATATATTACATATATATTTTTTTTCTTTTTTTTATGTTGAATTATTGCAATACTTAAAAGACTGCCAAAAACAGAAATATTTCTAGTTGTCAATTGTCCTTGTCTATTAATCATAAATATAAAAAGCTCATCGATTAGATTTATTCGCTAATTGCGTCTAATCGATCTGATAATTTTATATTTTTAGGTCCCATTGTGGTAGAAGTAGATTCTTCTGACGATGAACCATTGATTGATTCAGTAGGAAAAGCAAGAATGAGATTGTCAGATGAAACATCCGCTGCTTCTCCAAAGTCTAAAGATCAAAAGTAAGCAATACTGCTACGTGATTACGTGCAGCGTAATGTAAACTTGAATTAGCCGCACTTAACGAGAAGTATTCCATGTAAATGAATTGTTATCATTCTAGAACAAATTCAACTACAACTGTTTCTGGCAGTCCAATTAATTCTAGTAATATATCAAATTTCAATGCCAGTAATAGAGTGCAAAGAGAAGCCCGTTTATTAACAACCAAACAACCGAGTACACCGACAGCAGTAAATGCTGGAAAAGAAAGGCTACGCGGTACTTCAGTGTCAAGTAATGAATCAGTGGGAGAAGTCACTACAAGACGATCCGTTCGACAGAATACATCTTCACCATTAGCAACGCCGGCAAGCAATACAAGAGGTGCATCTAGATCTACAGACGATGTAAATAGAAGAAAAACTCGAAGTGGGGCTGGTATGTATATAATGTTTGTTTAAAAATTAATCACAATATTTAACTATACATTTCAAAATATATCTTTAATTTTTGTTGTTTTATTTATTTACGTTTAATGCACATTTAAAATATATAAAATTTATTTGAATATAAATGAAGTTACGTATTCCCTATACCGTTTTAATTGAAAACACCTCGTACAGCGGGAACATTGTTTTAGTAACGGCTGAGGCAGCAGAACAGGCGAAACGGAGGCGAATATCCCGAGAAAACAAATGACCCTCGGGAAGTGACCTTGACAGTGATTAGCTACCGTCGCTTGTCAAGGCCTATCCGTCTGATTATCTATCTGTTATAAATGGTTATTTGATCGCCGTGTGGCTGGACCCCACCTGGTGAATGTGTATGTGTCGATAGCGCACAAACATTGCTGTATATGTTTGGGGGTTTTATAGCAAACGAAACGCTGGACGGTGGAAAGAAAAAAAAATCACATCAATTTGTCTAATATTACAAATAATATTACGAATGATAAATTTTTTCTATACTCTGTACAAAGTTATCGAGTTTCCTTTCATGATATACCATCAAAAGAAGTTTATATTATCACCTGAACGATGTTTGTTATTAGATGTTACTTTCTTAAATCTCTAAGAATTTTCTAATCGTAAAATAAGAAGATATCATGAAATAACATGGAAGAAAAGGAGATATTTCTGCACTTTTTTCACCGTCCAGCATTCTCTTTTGCAGTTTACTCCTATGAACAGCAAAGTTTAGTTACTCAGAATCTGTTCAACGTCTCGTATTTCGATCTAAGTAACTAAACTGGATTTATAACTGCCGAGTCATTGTGTAACTTTCTTTTACCAATTACAAGTTATTATTATTCATTTATAGAATGAGGTCGCATTATTATATATATATGTATATGTGCAATTCGGTCAAGTTCAATTTTCGTGTTTGAGGTCAATATTTACAGCATTATAATATATACATACATACATATATATATATATATAATAAATATATATACGTAGACGTTTTTTCATGAATATATCCAACAGATTGTTGTGCAAGAATTTCTTTTTACACCAATGAAGGTATAACTATCTGCTCTTTATTCTTAATATGTTATCTTTATCTCTTTATTCTCTTCTCGTATCATTTTTATTTCTTATTCATGGGAATTAAATAGTGGTAAAAGAAAGATCAAATATTTTAGGTCAAACATGAATCCGACTGTACTGCCGTAAGATAACACATTATTCCTGCAGATATAAATTTCATTAAATGGTGAGCTTGGGTCGCTACTCCGACGATTACTTCACTGATAGACTTTATTTAAAAAATGTTAAATATTTGTAGTCACATTTATTTATTTTATTTTAACTAATTTTTTTCTTCCTCTTCTTCTCTCTTGTTTTTTTTTTTTTTTTTTTTAAATTTTTCATTTTGTACATATTCGGGGAAATATGCATGCATACAAAAATAGTATTCGCTATACTCATTTTTAAT
>NW_014569635.1:480076-482292 GCF_001313835.1 Polistes canadensis | reverse complement strand
CAAAGATTCAAGTTTATAATTTTAAAATAATTTTAATCTAACTTAAGGGTTAAATAATAAAACGTTGATAAACTTTTATTATTTTTTATAATATTTTTATAAACGCATGACGTATATTAATTTATAGTCTCCGGACAAATAATGATTTAATTTTTTACTCGAATTGGTTTAAAAGAGTTTGATGACTACTCGGCAATCTGTTTTGTTAAATAATTATTTTATTATAGAAATATTAATTATTGAATTTGATTTTATCCGTAATAATAATAAAAAAAAAAATGAAGAAATTAATTAATTGCTGAAACGCTGGTTAATGAAATAAAATATTCTACTAATTTCTTCTTCCTGTTCTCAACATTAGTTTAATTTATTTAGTTAAAATGCTGCATGTTTATTGGAATTTATATTTCAACAGATATATTAAAACTTATATTGTACATAGTAGCATATGCTTATTTTGGATGGGAAATGAAAAATAATAATAATAATAAATAAATAAATAAATAAATAAATAAATAAATAATAAATATGTACATAAAGATATATAAAAATGAAAATGAAGAGAATAACATATTCAGTTTTGATCCAAGTCCTGTGTATTATGGGGAATGATATGTAATATATAGTAATTTAATAATGACGAGAAAGAAAAGAATAAGAATTATTGGGAAAAGTAAAAAACACACCTGTAATTTCGATGTATAATATTCTCTTTATAGATAGTTAGGCTAGATATTATTATGTTACAATTTTATTGAATATTACATTTATATGATTGTATAGATTATAAACGAGCTAAGCTTTTTATGTAAATATATCTTAAAGCTAAAATACGAATTTTTAGCCTGCTAACATCGTTAAGGAGTTTTTTTAAGTACATCTGCCATGTAGCTGCATATGTATGCATATAATATAAGAAAGATAAAATATTAGCCCGCCAAAGATCATATTCTGATTGTGACATGTGTTATAACTGTTCATATTCGATACATCTTAAAGAATAGTATACATGTGAAGCTCGATAAAACAATTGGTGCTTTATAATACGATGAACACGTTGCAGTGTTACATCTCAGCATTATTACAATAATTAAATCAATAAAAAGTGATCACTTTTGTGCCCATTTATATCTTTACATATGGCAATTACTTCAATAAGCTCCTTAACTATGCGAGCAATGCTGCAAAATATAACAGTATGTATAACGGATATGAGTTTTAAAATCATCGGACTATATAAAATGGTTAGATGATTTAAAAACCTCCTTCTATGCAAAACACATTTGTATTTTTAGTATTTGGTTAAATGATATAAATAGTAGTAAAGGATAAATGATAATAATCCAAGTGGATATATATAATATAAAGAATTAGATCCCATATATATTATATTTGTAGAAATGATCGATCACACATGGAAAGAAAAATCGCGCTATGATTATCAAGAAAATATTACAATTATATTATTACTTATTATTACACAAAATGACTATACAACATGGTAATTTGCTAATTGTACCTTTTAATAATTACCGTAGACACATTGATGCAAATGGTTTTTTTTCTTGTTAATTATTAATTATCATAGACTTAAAAGATAATGAAAAATGTGTTATAAAAAAAAAAATATTAAATCGCTCACTTTACATTTTTATCAAAACCCATTTCGTTAACCAATAATAGATGCTTCTATAAACTTGGCAGCGTATATGATGTGTAAGTAAAATTGATGCTTATATTTTCTTCTATAATATATTGAATATACTTGTATATATATTCATTTCTTTTCTAATTTTCAATACAATTACATTTATATATAAATGCAATTACACTGAATACATATATATATATATATATGTATAGAAGTAAATTATAATATTTCTTTTTTTTTCTATATTCTATAAATTACAAAATTTGTTTTTATTATGGAAAAATCATTAAATAATAGCCTTGGTTAAATATATTATGAGTTCGTAATTACGCCTATGTAATTAGCATCTAAAATGAATTAGAAAAACATTTTCAATGATGTATACATAACAACACAGACAGACAACATTTATACTTTTAATAATTATGTAACACGTACATATATATATGATTATAAAAGAAACATCTTTACTTCTGCAATTTTAAGTATTCAATTCTTCATTATGTATATGATTATTATTAATTACAAAAAATGAGCAATAGAATAAGACTTAACATAAGATTTA
>NW_014569635.1:474621-479906 GCF_001313835.1 Polistes canadensis | reverse complement strand
TATAATATATTATATATATTAATTATATTATTAGTTTATATATAAAAAGAAATATATATATAGGAGAGATATACATATATTCTTAAGATATACCTACAAAAAATAAATACCCAACGTAGTAGAAGAGGCGCGGCAGTCGCGTGAACTAACGTTTCGTGAAATGTTCGCTAGGTAGCGCTTAAGTAGCATTTATCCTTTCCATTATTATACATAGACAACATAGTATTGTCATTCCCCTTGGCCTTTCGGACAACCCTGCTGAGGTTTCATCGCAATGAGCCGGCGCCCCATCCCCCATGGATATTCGCCCCTTTGAAGCTAAACTTTGCGTCTCGTATTACGAGAGCACGCGAGCCAGTATGTACGAGCATTGACAGAACCGTTCAAAATCGCAAGGTAAAGGATTATTTTTGAATTATCATTTGAAATAATATTCTCATTCGTTTAATCCTTATTATTATAAGTAAATAATGAAAGAAAGAAAGAGATAAATAGATAGAGAAAACGATCGTTTATCTTGACAGCGACTTTTTCTTTTTACACTCTTACTATATACCACAAACACTATACATATATACATCACATTCTTTATTTTATACGCATTAGAAATACTTTTTTATTTTTGTTTACGATAATATTTACATTCTGATTAATAATAAAAAAGAAACAATTTTTGTACTTTGTATTATAGAAAAATGTAACTGTTTGTCGTCGTTATCTCTGACAGGAATACAAAATCGTATGTCGGTATGCTTAGATAGTACCTATCTCGCACACAATGTGCTTTTACAACGTGCCATGTGCATGTCGAGAATATAAATGATGTTTAAATAACTTCAGATTTATATGTATATATATATATATTATACATACATATATATATATATATATACATATGTATACATATATATGTATGTATAGGGTTATGGTAGATATGACATGCATTTAAAATAGACTTTAAAGAATAATCGATTAACGTTAAGATTTGTATTTATTTCAAAACGTCTAATGATAAATTTATTTACCTTTTTTATATAGTTCAAACCAATTTCATTATATTTTGTCATATGTAGGATGTACGCGCTACAAATGCAAACTGCCTGCCAAGGGGAGGGCAATGGAGAACCAGATATCCCAGCTAGTCTTCATCAAGAACCAACACGACCAGCTGTGCAAGATTGTAGCTCTTTTGATATCGTTAGAGCTACTCAGGTAGTCATATTCTTATATATATGTATTAATTGTTATTAATACAATGAATAGTAATGTTTCAATGAATATAAATTTGTATATACTTATTTGATAAATAAATATATGTTTCAGTATGGAGCATTGGATCGTGTCACCGAATTGATAGAAGCTGGTGCAGATGTAAATCAACCCGATGCAGAAACTGTAACATTACTGCATTGGGCAGCAATAAATAATTATAAAGATATAGTTAAGTATCTGATCGCTAAGGGAGCCATCGTGGATGCTATTGGCGGTGAATTAGTTTCAACTCCATTGCATTGGGCTACTAGGTTATTATCATTAAACATATATTAACAAATTTCAATGAAAAATATATTTGTTTTACATTATCGATGTATTTTTATAGGCAAGGACATTTAGGTATAGTGGTTATATTGATGAGAGCAGGAGCGGATCCAACTTTAAGAGATTCCGAAGGGTTCTCATGCATTCACTTAGCAGCTTTATTCGGTCATACAGCTATTGTAGCTTATTTAGTTGCAAAAGGAGTCAACCCAAATATGCTAGATAGAAGTGCCATGACACCTCTTATGTGGAGTGCTTACAAAGTTAATAGGTATATAAAGGAAGATTTGGAGTAAAGTTTTATATTATGTTTTATTGGAACCATACTATTTGGGTTACTTTAAAAGCTTCTCATTTTATAGTTTAGATCCTACAAGATTGTTATTGACATTAGGAGCATCCCATTCCCTAACAGATAACTTACACGGTAACACAGCTTTACATTGGGCTATTATAGCAAAAAATAATACAGCGATATCTACGTTAGTTCATCACGGAGCATCCTTGGATGTTCCAAATTTTAAAAATGAAACTCCAATGACATTATTGGGGCCTCATATTGGGGCTGCTTGGTTGGGTCACAAAATAAGTCAAGAAATTAAAGAAAAACAAGGACGTACGAGAACATGGTGCAGGGATAAGGTAATTTAGTATCCATGCATAGATAATATTTTTATTTTTATTCTCTTTGCAAACATTATTTATTATTTCTTTCTTTTTTCCTTTTCTTTTTTAGAGAATACGCTGGTATTGCATGGTCAGTACACCATTTATAGTATTTTATGTAATAGGAATGATTCTACAAAGTGGATTGGATTATTTAATAAAACTAGGTGCCTTCATAATGCTCTATGTAGGAATATATTCAGCGAATCATTTTATCTTTGATGAACGACTATTTCATATCTTACCATTGTCCATTTATTTGGCTACTAAGGTGAGTTTAACTAAGATTGTGAGAGTTTACAATAATCATGTGACATGACATTATCCATCATCAGTAATACTGATAAGCGCAATCAAGTGTTAAGATATCAATCTGTAACGTGCATTTTATTATAACTTTGATAATGTCATCAAGTTGGCACAAAATAATATAAATATCTTCTTGTTTATTGACATTAAAAAAAGATTATATAATTTTTATAAGTTTACTAAATATTCCATATATGTATACTTTTGTTTTCCTTTTTTTTTTCTTTTCTATATATATTTTTTTTTTTTTATAATTACTTAATAAGATTAACAAGGCTAATCTAATCAGTTTTATTATTTTATTTAATGTACATATTTTCGTATACATCTTATCATTAAAAATAATATCTCTGAATATGATAATTTATATCTAGAATGTAAAAATTATAAAAAGTAATTTTATTACATGTTTTATAATTATATTTCAGATGTGGATTTATGTTACATGGGTATTCTGGTTAGGCATTCACGCAGCTTGGTATTTATGGTTATTATTAGTTGGAGGTTCAGTTCCTCTTTGGATATGCTTCTTACAATCCTGGCGTGGAGATCCAGGAGTAATTACAGCAAGTCACGAAGATAAGTTAAATGTAAGTTATAAATATATTTAATTATCCGTCGGCATGGTAGATTTTACTAACACCACGGGGCTGGGATTTTTTTCATTTTATTGTCATTTAAAAAATCGGAAAAAAATTTATTAGCATTCTTTAGAGTTTCTAGAACATTATCTAATAGTTTATTTTCTTATTTATATAACTTTAATTTCAAAATAAAAATAGTTAGATGGTTGGTTAATATGTAACTTATATCTTTTTGTTAAAACAAATTTCAATTTATGAGAAGAAAACTATGCGCTTATATTTTTTAGACAATAATAGAATTAGCCGAAGCAGGTGGTTTTGAACCACAATGGTTTTGCAGCAGTTGTTTAGTTAGGAGACCTGTACGATCGAAGCATTGTTCTACATGCGATAGATGTATCGCTAGATTTGATCATCATTGTCCTTGGGTTAATAATTGTATCGGTAAATATTATTTTGGATTAATCCATTCAATTATACATCTACGGGGTGTTGCAGCTAAATTTGATCACCTAAATAATCTCCTTCATTTAAAATCATATTAAAAAACTTCAAAGAAAATAGTTGCATTATTACAGGGAGGAAATATACTGTAGACTAGTCAGCTCGTTCCCATGACTTTACCCTATTAGATTTTTATTTATGTGGTAAATTAAACAATGTAATTTATTAGGAATACCAACTACACTTGAGAATATTAAAAAAAGAATTTTAGCTACATGACAATCGGTGAAATCACAGAAAATAAAAAAAATGTGCATACAGAATTAGTTAAAAGAATACAATTATGCATTGTAGCAAACAATTTGACCACCCGTAGGCTATATAATTAATTCAAATTTCCTAAAAACCATTACATTTGTTCCTTTAAAGTAGTGTAACTTTGTCTTTAGAAGATTTTTAATAGAAAGTTAACTAACTGAGATATTTAGGTGTTCTCTTTATTGTAAATCACCCTGTATATTCTTTTATGTTAGAATTATTATTAATATTTTTATATATTTACAGGAGCACACAATCATAAATATTTTCTAGGCTTTTTAGCATCGTTATTAGGTCTGTGCATTGTTATTTTATCTGCTAGTGTACAATACTGGCAGTTTGAATGTTGGACTAATTTGACGAATGGTCATAGCGCAGATAATTATTTAGTAGCTGCAGCTACCTGCGATGCTTGGATTATGTGGATCGCAGTAAATACCTCTCTTCATTCCTTTTGGGTTGGAATGTTATTAGCTTGTCAATGTTATCAGGTTTGTCAAAATTTCCATCATGATTTTGTACGATGATATAATATATATATTAATTAATTGAATTTCTTTCTCGTAGTTATATTTATTTCGTATAATTTATATATTATTCGATATATTTTGTAGATCATGGTACTTGGAATGACCACAAATGAAAGAATGAATGCTGGACGTTATACGCATTTCAAACAAGGCAATCCGTTTCATCGTGGGGCGTTACAGAATGCTGCGGATTTTTGCAACTTTAGTTTTTGCGGAGTAAAGGCAAAACCAAGTTCAGATTGGCTACACAGTTTTGATCTTAAACAGAGTATCGAAAAATTACCTTTACTCGCTGCGAAAGAAAATTTTCAATACGTTTAAATTTGATAATGTCGTCAACTGAAAATTTTTTTTCATTGACAGGATTAAAATCTAGCCGTTAGAAGCTAATATATGCCATATCAAATACCTGAACTTCTGGCCCACCAAAGAATCATTGTGAAAATGTAAGTGATCTTTCATAAAAAAGTAATTAATCGCATTATTATTATTATTATTATTATTATTATTATTTTTATTATTATTTACATTATATGTATAAAAATATATTCTAAGTAGTCGAATCCAGTGATAGAGTATAAGAGTTTAATATTTGGTCTACTTTAAAAGACTGTTTGGTCACAAACATGCATATCCCATGATATAAATTTACAACGGAGTAATATGCACAATTAATATCTTCTTCCTTCTATCTGAAGGTTTTATTTAGCAATTATATTTTAATTCATTATTGAGATTATATTTTCCATGATTTAAAGAGTGTATTTTTATTGTATAGAAAATTTATTATAATTCAAGTGATTTTTTCTTTTTTTATCCATATACATATACGTATACATATATATATATATACACACACACACATATATATATATATATATGTATATATTATTAT